>NC_069500.1:1105405408-1105687908 GCF_027579735.1 Bombina bombina
CTGATTTTTAAACATATCTACCCAAGCCTTGCAAGAAAATACAGAACTTATCTCAGCTGTGCCCCTGATTTGCAAAAAGCCTGATTTTTAAACATATCTACCCAAGCCTTGCAAGAAAATACAGAACTTATCTCAGCTGTGCCCCTGCTTTGCAAAAAGCCTGATTTTTAAACATATCTACCCAAGCCTTGCAAGGAAATACAGAACTTATCTCAGCTGTGCCCCTGCTTTGCAAAAAGCCTGATTTTTAAACATATCTACCCAAGCCTTGCAAGAAAATACAGAACTTATCTCAGCTGTGCCCCTGCTTTGCAAAAAGCCTGATTTTTAAACATATCTACCCAAGCCTTGCAAGAAAATACAGAACTTATCTCAGCTGTGCCCCTGCTTTGCAAAAAGCCTGATTTTTAAACATATCTACCCAAGCCTTGCAAGAAAATACAGAACTTATCTCAGCTGTGCCCCTGCTTTGCAAAAAGCCTGATTTTTAAACATATCTACCCAAGCCTTGCAAGAAAATACAGAACTTATCTCAGCTGTGCCCCTGCTTTGCAAAAAGCCTGATTTTTAAACATATCTACCCAAGCCTTGCAAGAAAATACAGAACTTATCTCAGCTGTGCCCCTGCTTTGCAAAAAGCCTGATTTTTAAACATATCTACCCAAGCCTTGCAAGAAAATACAGAACTTATCTCAGCTGTGCCCCTGCTTTGCAAAAAGCCTGATTTTTAAACATATCTACCCAAGCCTTGCAAGAAAATACAGAACTTATCTCAGCTGTGCCCCTGCTTTGCAAAAAGCCTGATTTTTAAACATATCTACCCAAGCCTTGCAAGTAAATACAGAACTTATCTCAGCTGTGCCCCTGCTTTGCAAAAAGCCTGATTTTTAAACATATCTACCCAAGCCTTGCAAGAAAATACAGAACTTATCTCAGCTGTGCCCCTGCTTTGCAAAAAGCCTGATTTTTAAACATATCTACCCAAGCCTTGCAAGAAAATACAGAACTTATCTCAGCTGTGCCCCTGCTTTGCAAAAAGCCTGATTTTTAAACATATCTACCCAAGCCTTGCAAGAAAATACAGAACTTATCTCAGCTGTGCCCCTGCTTTGCAAAAAGCCTGATTTTTAAACATATCTACCCAAGCCTTGCAAGAAAATACAGAACTTATCTCAGCTGTGCCCCTGCTTTGCAAAAAGCCTGATTTTTAAACATATCTACCCAAGCCTTGCAAGAAAATACAGAACTTATCTCAGCTGTGCCCCTGCTTTGCAAAAAGCCTGATTTTTAAACATATCTACCCAAGCCTTGCAAGAAAATACAGAACTTATCTCAGCTGTGCCCCTGCTTTGCAAAAAGCCTGATTTTTAAACATATCTACCCAAGCCTTGCAAGAAAATACAGAACTTATCTCAGCTGTGCCCCTGCTTTGCAAAAAGCCTGATTTTTAAACATATCTACCCAAGCCTTGCAAGAAAATACAGAACTTATCTCAGCTGTGCCCCTGCTTTGCAAAAAGCCTGATTTTTAAACATATCTACCCAAGCCTTGCAAGAAAATACAGAACTTATCTCAGCTGTGCCCCTGCTTTGCAAAAAGCCTGATTTTTAAACATATCTACCCAAGCCTTGCAAGAAAATACAGAACTTATCTCAGCTGTGCCCCTGCTTTGCAAAAAGCCTGATTTTTAAACATATCTACCCAAGCCTTGCAAGAAAATACAGAACTTATCTCAGCTGTGCCCCTGCTTTGCAAAAAGCCTGATTTTTAAACATATCTACCCAAGCCTTGTAAGAAAATACAGAACTTATCTCAGCTGTGCCCCTGCTTTGCAAAAAGCCTGATTTTTAAACATATCTACCCAAGCCTTGCAAGAAAATACAGAACTTATCTCAGCTGTGCCCCTGCTTTGCAAAAAGGTAGATCCTGCAAGATAGTTATATCATTATATTTAACCTACCCTGTTATTTTCTGATGTGTGTATTGTTATATGTATTGGCTATTTATTGTTTTGTTTTTATGATTTAATATGCATATTTTATTACCATTATGTCTGACCATTATGTTAAAAGTTAGTTTAATCAGCTAAGGCCATGTATCTTTTTTGGACTTTAATGGTTTTATTCCCCTACATGAATACCTCTGTGTTATCTCTGTAATTTTAACTTTCCCTGTGTTTTTGCTTTTATGACCCTTAGCTCAAATGTTCATAGATATTCCCTCCCCATTCCTCTAAATGTTTGCAGCCCAATCTGACGCTAATTTATCTCTCTCCTTTAGCCTGATTTTTAAACATATCTACCCAAGCCTTGCAAGAAAATACAGAACTTATCTCAGCTGTGCCCCTGCTTTGCAAAAAGCCTGATTTTTAAACATATCTACCCAAGCCTTGCAAGAAAATACAGAACTTATCTCAGCTGTGCCCCTGCTTTGCAAAAAGGTAGATCCTGCAAGATAGTTTCCCTCCCACCCTGCCCCTCACCCCACCCACCCCAGGCTCATTTCTTCCTTTATAGATAGTCTCCCACACTTATTTCATTCTCCTTAAATGACAGCTGCAACCACTGATCAGCACATCCTTCCTTCTACTTAACCCTATAGAATAAATACCCTCTCTTCCTACATATAGCTATATATCACACATCAATAGTGTATATACTTTTCAATTTTATTTTTTATCTACACACCTCATACCACTAACATGAATCCAAATATATCCTTACTGTTATTCATGATAACCCTTTTCTCACTCCAATTTGGTTCACATAATAACCGCCATAAGCACACACCTCAAACTGGAAAACAAATTATCATACATCATGGCCTGCTCTGTTGCTGTAACTTATCTGCTGAGTGCTGGTGGAGGGTTATAAAAAATAACCCTCCTACCCCCACCTCACAATATTATAAAGTATCACATTCACTATATGGCCAATCAAAAATGATTTCCAAATTCCTATTCCTTATGTTACTTGCCCTTGCAAATGACGTAGAGTCTAACCCTGGTCCCCTAACAAATTCCATTCCTAGCCTTCCAGCTAAGAAAGGCCTCTCCTTTGTGCACTGTAATATCCGCAGCTTACTACCGAAAATTGATGCACTGCAAGCTTGGTGTTTACAATACAAACCCAAAATCATTGTGATCTCTGAATCGTGGCTAACCCGCAAAATACCTGACTCTGCCATTGCAATACATGGATATTCATGCCATAGAAATGATAGAGCAAAGAGAGGAGGTGGCATTGTAATTTATGTTGACAATTCCACAAAGTTCACCCCCTTACAAAAATCTAGCTCTCCTGCCACCTTTGATTTCCTTTCTGGCAAAATTGAGATCCCGTGCAGTAAATCAATCATTGTTGCAGGAATCTACCGCCCACCAAGCTCCCCTGTGCATTCCATTTCGGACATAGCACAGCTCCTTAGTGAATCCATAACTCAAAACCCAAAAAGTGAAATTTTGGTTTTTGGAGATTTTAACATCGATTGGCTGAATCCAAAAAATAACAGTTGTCGCTCGCTGTTTAAATCTTTGCATCTAACGCAATTAATCTCCTCCCCAACTCGCATAAACATCAAAAGCCATAATCATACCCTGCTCGACTGGATTCTCTCCACTTCTCCCGACCGAATCCAGGAGGCAGGTGTTCTTCCTAACAATTTCAGTGACCACTGCTTAGTGTACTGCGTGCGCAAAATAAAGGCAACTAAATCCTCTCCCAAGGTTACAATCACCAGGTCCTTCAAAAAATTTAATCTTCAATCATTTCTAAATGACATCAAGAACCTCCCCTGGCACAGATTAAACCTAATCCCAGATCTAGACTCTGCAGTTGAATTCTTTCAGTCTGAACTCCTACAAGTTTGGAATTTACATGCACCGCTGCGTAAGGTGAGAGTAAAAGGAGCACACTTGAATTGGATCACAGCTGACCTCATTCAAATGTACCAATTTCGGGATTCATTGTGGTCAAAGTTCAAGCATACTGGCTCTATGAATGATCACTGTGTATATAGAAAATGGCGAAATATATGTACTAAACAAACAAAATTGGCTAAGGCGCAATATTTCTGTGAAAATCTGAACAATAATATATGTAACCCTAGAAAGTTTTGGAAACTCATAAATAACTTACAAAATCCACCAATCCACTCCCAACCCTCCACTGTCAATGTGGATAACCAAAACCTGCAACTCCCCTTAGAAGTAGCAAATGCCTTTAACAATTATTTTGTAGGATGCTCCACCACCCTGATTGACAAACTAATAAATGGCACGCATCCTGAAGCTACAAATGTGGATCAGGCCCCACTAAAACAGCAAAGACCCAATATAGAAAAGTTCAATTTTAGACCTGTACCCTTCAATGTCATTAAGAAACACCTCGATAATCTAAAAATGAAAAACCAGTCAGGACCTGATCAAATCCCAGCAATGCTGTTGAAGCTCAGTGCGCCGGCAATTGCTAAGCCTGTTGCAACCCTAATTAACGAATCCTTGGTGTCTGGATACATACCCAAACTCTGGAAAACTGCAAGAGTAGTGCCTATTCATAAAAGTGGGGAGTTAACCTTGGTTTCTAACTATCGTCCTATATCACTGCTCCCTGTATTGTCAAAAATCCTAGAAAAATGCGTCCATACGCAATTATGCGAGTATTACCAACTTTCTAACTATCTGACCCCTGATCAATCAGGTTTCAGACCGAATCACTCCACTACAACTGCCCTCCTAAAAGTTTGCAACGACATCCAAACTGCCATGGAACAAGGAGACCTAACTGGAGCTATTTTCCTTGATTTTGCAAAGGCTTTTGACACAGTGGACCATGACCTACTACTTCTCAAACTAAAAAACTCTGGTATTGCTGATCACCCGTTAACCTGGTTTAAATCATATGTATCGGATCGATCACAATATGTCTCTGTCTCTAACATTGACTCCCTCCCTCTCCCAGTCACGTGTGGTGTTCCCCAAGGTTCCATTCTCGGCCCCCTACTATTCACATTATTTATAAATGATTTGCCTAATGTCTGCAAATCCTCAACTGTACACATGTACGCAGACGACACGGTAATCTATGCAAACAAATCTGATCTGCTGCAGCTTGAAACAGTGCTCCAAGACCAGTTCACAGAGGTAGAAAAGTGGATCTCGAAAAACAAACTCTTCCTAAACACTGACAAAACGGTCACAATGATCTTTGGAATGGGACCTAAAATACATAAATTACAAAATTCCCATCTTCGCATCAAAACAAAATCCAATTGCACGCTGACCGCAGTCCACTCTTTTAAATACTTAGGTATGTTGTTAGACCCCAATCTATCTTTTGGACTCCACATAGAAAAAATTGCCTCTAAACTTTATCCAAAACTAGGTGCCCTGTACAGAAACAAATCTTGCCTCAGCCCTACAGTAAAGGAAAAGATTGTACAGCAAATGCTGATGCCTATCTTGGATTATGGGGACATAGTATATGCACCTGCTCCGCAAACTCACCTTAATAAACTAAATACGTTATATAACTCGCTCTGCCGCTTTGTGCTACAATGTAACTACAGGACCCACCATTGTGACATGCTAAAAGAACTAAACTGGCTGTCGCTAGAATCCAGACGCACCCTCCATCTTTCCTGCCTTGTCTTTAAGAGCCTTTCTGGGAAGCTCCCACCCTACCTGAGCAGAATGCTCTCCCCTGCTATTCCCACCTCCTATAACCTCCGATCCAATAACAGCACATTATTTAGCTTGCCTCAATACAAAAAAAAAGCAGCTCGATCCTCCTTTTCCTACAGAGCGCCACAATTATGGAATGACCTCCCTCACACTTTAAAAACTTCCCCAAGCCTAAAATCCTTTAAGAGATCCCTCTATACATATCTCAAAACAGAATGCTCCTGTCATGGTTGATTAAATATTTCATACCTGCTCTATGTTAAATGTTTGCATATAATGTGTATTTTTATTATTGTTTTTGTATTTTATTGTACCCTATTGTATCAATGCAATGTTTTGTGATCCCAGGACATACTTGAAAACGAGAGAAATCTCAATGTATCCTTCCTGGTAAAATATTTTATAAATAAATAAATAAATAAATAAATTTGAAAGACTGGGAGAAGTCCAGCAAAGACCTGGCTCAGCATCTGGCAGCTTCATCCGGATGGCAAGTTGACCCTTCTACAGTCCGAAGAAACTTGATCAGGAATGGTCTTTGTGGGTAGCAGCCAAGGAACCACTTTTTTGGAAGGGGAACAGGGTGAAAAGGCTAAGATATGCTAAAGTTCACAAAGATTGTAATGAAGATCAGTGGAAAAGAGTATAATGAAGTGACAAATCCAAGTTTGAAATTTTTGGGTCCAAACGTCAGTATGTGAGAAGAAGAGTTGGAGAGAGATATAAGAATGAGTGCTTGCAGCCTACAGTGAAAAATGGAGGGTCAGTCCTCGTTTGGGGCTGCATTTCTGCCAGTGGTGTTGGCGATATTGTCCGCATTGATGGGATCATGAATGCTGAAAAGTACAGACATGTTTTAATTCATCATGCCGTTCCTTCTGGAAAGCGCCTGATTGGGAATGCTTTTATTTTTAAGCATGATAACGATCCCAAGCACACTGCTACTGCAGTAAAATCATATTTGTAGAGAAAACAGCTGATAAAACACTGACCATCATGGACTGGTCTCCACTGAGTCCATACCTGAATAATGGGATCACCTGGACAGAGAAAGAAATAAGACAACCTAAATCTAAAGAAGTACTGGAATGTGCTGAAATAAGCCTGGTATAATAAACCATAAGATTTACTTCAGGACAGTCTCCATAAAAGAGTTCAGGATGTGCTTAGTGGCAAGGGGAGGTCATACTAAATAATGACTTTTGCCTAAAGTAGCCATTTTGTTTTGAATTTTTTTTTTTTTTTTTTTTTATATTTTGTGTACATATTTTCCTGTATTTTTCTGTTTGTATCTTAATAAAAAGACCAAAAAATAAAAATCGATGGTCATTAAAACTTTGCTAAAACAACTAATCTAATGGTGGCCTAAGACACTTGTACTCTGTGTATGTATATATATATAAAAAAATAATAAAAAATATATATATATACATATATACACATATACACACATATACATACACACACACACTGCACTCTGAATGGACTGGGTACACATCCAGAGACCCTGCTCAGCCCTGGGTGCTCAATGTCACTCACAGGAAGCTGTGCTGTCCCCAGAGTTACAGGCAGTTAACCCCAGACAGGTCTGGGTGCAAGGCCCATAGGGAAAATTACAAAACAAATTAATACAGCACACAGAGAAAGTCCAGCACTTACTCACAAGCTCTCAGCTAAGATCAAAAGCAAAAATAGAAGCGTAAGTTACCGCATCTGGCCAAATGGGACAAGCCCAGGTACCACGTCAAGGTCCCTTCCAAATCCTGGGTCCCTAAACTAGCGAACAATGCAAGCTCTTGATCAAACAAACTGGGAACAAGATATATATATATATATATATATATATATATATATATATACACACACACACACAGAGACTCTCTTTATACACATAATATTGCTTTTGTAGCTTTTATCAACTATTTTTCATTTCATTGTGTACCAATGTTTTTGTTAGACAAAATGTGAGATTCCTTATAAAATATACAATTTTTTTTTTCTATGTGTAGGTGGTGTGGTTTCTTTTTAAACTATTTAAAGTGGCTTCCCCTAAACATGAAGCGGAAACACTGAACTGCAGAAATGACTTTTGCAGAACCTACATTTTGCATAAATTGCATTGCATATTTCCTTTAAGTTGTAAATCTAAATGTGTAAGCTCTACAAAACTCAACAGATAAAGTGAGCTATGATTTTTTTTTATTTCTTTATTTATAATCCAACAGTGTAAATAAGTTAAACAACTCATATTTACATTTTCATTGCACCTCACAGGGTGTCTTTAATAAATATAAACAAATAAGAAAAGACATGTTCATAACAATATATAGAAACAATATATATCAGCCTGGTCCTTCTTGGACCATAGTTCAAATGCAATGTAAGTCAAACAACTCCTTATTACACTGTTTTTTTTTTAAATTAAACGATCAAAACAAAACCCAAAACAAAAAATAAATAAGAAATAGTATGTATCAGATGCAGATATGAGGTAAAATGTTAAATTTTCCAATACTCGGTTACATATCCTTAGATAAGGAACCAACAAACAAGGACAATTCCTTTTGTTTAACTTAATATGTCTTTAATGTCCAAACTATAAGAATAATATCCAGATTTCTAAATGGGTATAGTAATTTATTTCGAGAGGGTTCAGGAAGGGTTTGGACAAATATTAACCATTTTTAAAAAAAACTCTGTACTTCAAGTTCCTTATATAGTGGTGTATCATTGTTCTATAAATATATATAAAGACCCATGTATGCTCCTGAACTCACCTAGGATTACTCTTTAATAAAGGATACCAAGAGTACAAGGCAACATTGATCACTGCAGTCATTTGGAAAATTTAAAATTTCCTGCCCTATCCTATGATTTTTTTTATTTTTTTATTTAAATGTTTTACTTTATTGCATTTAATACATACACATGTAAAAATATGTAGTGAAATATATCAAAAAATGTCTACAGGTTACTTTAGTTTTAAATACTCCTCAATAATATCCAAATAATATTCTCTGCTTTTAGCTCTTCTCACAAGTGCACAGAAATCTAGAATTTGTATCAAATTTTGCTTATTCTATAAAGATATTCTAAAATTACCTGGGCAATACTATTGATACCCTTTAGAAGTTACAATAAAGAAATGTGTTAGTGATAGTTCAAGCAGGCTATTCAATTTTAATTAGTATCACAAGTGTCTTCAATCTTATAATAACTAATTCAGCCAGTTTAAATGGAAAAAAGTACAACTGTTGTTGTGCGTCACTGTGTATATCACACTGAACATGGAAAAGAGATGGAAAACTATAAAGTTGTTTGAGGAGGTTAGAAAGAAGGTAATAACCAAACAAGGCAAAGACTACAAGGCTATCTCTAAAGAGCTTGTTGTTCATGTGAGCACTGTTGCCAATATTATTAAGAAGTTTAAGGCACATGGGACTGTAGCCAACACTCCTGGACGTGGCCGCAAGCCGAAAATTGACCCAAGAGCGATGAGAGAGACAGATTGAGGCAAACGTTGAAGCTTAAGGTGCAACAGTTTCAAGTCACACCATCCGTCACTGTTTGAATGAAAATGGGACCTAGGAAGACCCCACATCTAAGAGAGAAACACAAAAAAGTCAGAAAGGAGTTTGACAAAATGCATGTTGACAAGCCACACGTCCTGGTAGAATGTCCTTTGGGCAGAGGAAACAAAAGTAGAGTTTTTTTTGGCAAATCACAGCTCCATGTTTATAGATGGAGAAAAAACAAATTTATGCTCCTGTGATAAATTCATTTCTTTCATGGTGGTGAGAGTCCATAAGCCATTACTCTTGGTGTTCAACCACTGGCCACTAGGAGGAGGCAGTGTTTCTCAAAGCTTTAAGAGCACTTAATCCCTCCCACCTCTTTGGTATTCTAGCCTGACGTATAGCCAAGAAAGGAGTAGAAAATTAGGAAAGGACAAAGTAGGGAAAATCAGGTGCAAATTAGAACTGCCCCCAGAAAAAAAAATACATAAAAAATGGAAATAGGCATGTCTAGTGGACTCTCACCCACCATTAAATAAATTTAATTTATCTGGTAAGCATAAATCATTTTTCTTTTCAGAAAGATGGTGAGAGTCCACAAGCTGTTACTCCTGGTAAACTAATACCCAAGCTTTGGTGTCTACGAGTAATTGGGCGGGACAAAACATTTTTAAGACAGGCACCTAATTACTAGACACTGCAGCCTGAAGGACTTTCATACCAATTACAAAGTGGTAGAATTTAGAGAAAGTATGTTGCTGCCTATGCAAATGTATTCAATATAATCCTCATTCTTGAAAACGCAAGAAGAAACTGATATAGAAAAAAAAAAAAAAAAAAAAAAGGTAAAAATGTGTTTTGGAAAAATCTATCACGCTATCAGGAGCTTTAGCCAAAAAGCTAAAGAAACTTTGACATTAACCAGGGAACAAACAAATTAATGGATTGTCTAAAACATTTTGTAATCTAAAAGTAGAATTCTGATATCTAAATTAGGAAAAAATAAAATATATATTTTGAATAGGACAAATAAATAGGCTATAATTTCCTGATTGATGGCATCCAAAAAAAATCACTAAGTAAAAATAATTAAATCCATAAAGTCTTCCATTACAAGATATTGCTAAAATCAACATTTTCCATGCTTAATTTCCAAAGCATGCAAGTTTGAATAGAAAATCCTGAAAAGCTTGTAAAAAAAAAATATATGTTCCATAGAGGAGAACTTGTTTTAGACACTGGATATATATAAGCCTGAACAAAACCTTGATGCCAAGATACTTAGCAATTTTCCTGTAGTGTGAAACAGAAAAAGCAGAAATACAACTCTTTAAAGAGATAGCAGATATGTCTTTATCTTAACCGACTTCCAACAGGAAGAATTTTTGGAATTCTCAAAGAATGCTAGCTAAAACCCTGTTTTTCTAAAGCCAGATAGACACCACTTTCCAAATCATTTGAGACATTTTACTTTATGGCCTGAAATAATGTGCTCAATACAGCATCACGGAAGCCTCTTTATTCTAAAAAAATGGATATACTTATCCATCAAGAGGAGAGACTTGAGATTTTCATGGTTTGAGAAAGCCTGACAGCTGAATCAGATTCATAAACCAAGTTCTGCAGGGCCTGACTGGAGCATTCAGATTAATGAAGAAAGTTCTAATCAATTCAAATTGACTCTTGGAAATGGTCATCTGGTCTATCTCTGAGATACCCCATAGTTCTCCATTCTAGTAGAAAACTAAATGGAGGAAACATTACTGTTGAAGGGATTACCTACTAAGGAAATTGGCTTAACAAATTTCCTTCCTGGGATGTGAAATTTAGAAAATGTTTCTGTATCCAATCAAAACCCATTGAGACTTCCTAAATTATTGCTAAGGAACTGCATGTCCTCCCTTGATGATGGATGTAAGCTGCAGCTGTAATATTGTCTGAATTAAAACTGTCCGAAGGAAACCAAACTCACTGTGCTCTCCTGGACCTCCAAACTGAACACCAATCCAAGGGAATGGTGTTTGCAGACATTTTCCAAGTTGGGGGCGAATAAAGTAGAATTCTATTTACTTGAACAGAGTGTGCCTCCCTGAGGAAACAAGAATTCTAAGAAATAGTTGTGAAATTCTTACACCATTTTTGAAGCGTGAACTGTTGAAGAGGTCTAATATTTAACCGTGCAAAAGGAAAAACATTTAATGCTGCAATCATCAGACCTACCTAACACTTACATTCAGCTACAGATGGGTTGGGAATTTAGTGTAGTTATGAGGAAACTGACTAATTTGGTCTAAGAATAGGAAGGAAGGCATCCTTTAAATTTAAATGGTGACATAAATTGACCCTGATGAACAAGGGTTAGAATTGTCCAGATTGTTACTATTTTTTTAAAAAAATTGATTACATTCGTTAAGTCCAGAATTGGTCCAAAAATTACCTCTTTCTTGTGAATAATGGTAAAGGATTGAATAAAATCCTTTGCTTTGTTCCAAAGCGTAAACTACAGCTAATACAATTCCAAAAATCGGAAATCTGAGACAGAAGAAACCGCCATCAAAAACCCCTTGATTTAAAACCTGTTTAATAATCCTTGGAAACTATGTTTACTCTAAATACATGTAAAAACAGTAAATAAAATGTTTGGACACAGTGTAACTGGGACCTTGTAGAATAAAGTCAGAGACATATGAGACAGACAACCATGAGCAATAAGTATTGAAGGAAAAACCTCATTGTGTAATAATAGTTAATAATAATAATTCACTACATAAAAATCTAGCTTGGCATAATAATTAATAAAAATATTTTATGCTTCAGTAATAAGACTTTTGAAAAATGGCAGTTGCACTCAGAATTGCCTAGTTACTAACTATAACTGCAGTGCTAATTCAGTTCACAAAAAACATAAAATACACAGCACAAGATCTATTTGTGGAGTATATTGATGACTCATCAGGAGGAGGCTAAGAGACCGGTCTCAGTGACACCTGTTGCAGGCTTTTAACAAACTCCATTACTGGGTGTTATGTTACTGCCCAATACTCACTCCATTCTCCCTTCCGTTTCTCAGTAGCTGCTCTCTGAGGGGAAAGAGGGCCTCAAATTAGAATGTGGGACCCCTCTCAACGAAGAATCTGTTGCACCTCAATTATTTACCTTCCTCCTATGAGGCAAAGAAAAGAATGCAGTACTAGAGAGCTAGAAGTGATTCTGCTCTTTTAACTTTGGGAATCTTTGCCTCCTCCTAGTGGCCAGAAGATGAATCCCACGAGTAATGGCTTGTGGACTCTCACCACCTTATGAAAGAAAATAAGCTTTCAAAGAAAAGAACACCATCCCTTACCGTGAAAACATGGAGACGACTCTGGAATGTTTTAGGGTTGCTTTGCTGCCTTTGGCACTTAGTGTTTAGAATTTGTTTAGGGCATAATGAAATCAGAAGACTATCAAAGCATTCTGGAGCAAAACGTAATTCCCAGTTTCAGAAAGCTGTGTCTCAGTAACAGGTCATGGGTCCTCCAGCAGGTTAATGAGCCGAAACATACCTCAAAAAGCACCCAAGAATGGATGAGAAGAAAACATTGGACTGTTCCGAAGTGGCAGACCTGAATCTCATCAAACATCTGTGCAAAAAGCAGAAACTCACAGTTGGTAAAAGGCACCCATAAAATCTGAGAGAACTGCTCAAGAAGAGTAAGCCAAAATTACACTTGAAAAGTGTAGAAATCTTATTCAGAGCTACAGAAAGCTCTTGATTGCTGTTAATGTCTCCAAAGGTTGTGCCACAAAATATTAGATTAAAAGTACCAATATTTTTGTCTGTGGCATTCTCATTTCTTTTACATGTTAAAAAGATAAAACTTTAAAGTAATATGTTAAGTCTGAATTAAAAGTGAAGTTCCTGTTCTTTTACATTTGAAATAAAGCATGGTGGATACCAAATACTTTTGTCAAATTTTACATGGTTCAAAGAAAATTGTGCATTTTCCTAAAATAGTGGAAGGCTACCATTCTGTATTTAATGGGCTTACCACCCAGCTATAATTTAAGCTAAAATGAGCTAATTTTTTTCAATGTTTGTTACACAATTTATTCAATTAATTTATGTTGGATTATGCAAAATATGTGTGCTTTGGATAGCAAAAAGGGATATGAAACGCACACATTTTCTTTTGTGATTCAGACAGAGCATACCATTTTATTTTAAAAAATATTTCCAATTTACTTCTATCATCAAATTTTGCTTCCTTCCCATGTTTTTGTTTGTAGAAGAGATACCTAAGTAGGTATCTGGAGCACTCAATGGTAGGAAATAATGCTGCCATCTAGTGCTCTTGCATATGGATAACATTCCTTCAGAATTGCTGCCATATAGTGCTCTAGACACATGCACTCTCCTGATCTTCCCTGTTTTTCAACAAAAGATACCAAGAGTACAAAGAAAATGTGACAATAGAAATAAATTAGAAAGTTGTTTAAAATTGCATGATCTATTTGAATCATGAAAGAAAAAATGTTTTATGTCCCTTTAAGTAACTTTTATAATGTTGCAAAGTACTACCACCCACCCGTATGGCAAATTTTTCTGTGGAGAACACTATATTAATATTTAGGAGCATAGGTGTGTAAACCTAATTATTTCTTTCATAAGGTGGTGAGAGTCTACGATCCATCATTTATGGGATTAAACTCTAGTCCACTTGGAGCAGGCAAACAAAAATATGCCAACAGTTTTTAATCCCTCCCACTTTCCTGTAAGTACCACAGTCTTACTTTTTGCCTCCACAGGGGAAGGTGAAAATTTTGAAGTGCTTCAAATTCAAAGTTGATGGGACCCCTCAGACCTATGTGAGACCCGTTCTCCCTCTGAGAGAGCCAAAATAAGACAGAGGGTTGTATAGGAGTGCTACTTGCCTCCTATGTGAACTCCTACTTTAGATCCTGTGTTAGTGTACACTACACAGGATGGGCTCTTCTACTGGAAACATGTTTCTTGTAGCTGGGTAAACACAGTAGATTGGGTGCTGTCAGGTAAGTACACTTTTGCACTCACATAGCCCACAGGCTATTAGCATGTACATATTTCATATTTTGTAGCCAGGGGACATACCGGTTACCACAAGCAACATATGCACAGAGTTATAGGTACTGGGAGCTTATTTTACATTATTTTTTAAATTTTTCACTATGCTTCACTGTAAGGCGACATGTCTCTTTAAGAATTCACTTCAGGAGTCTTCTTACTTTAATGCAACAGGATTTCTGTATGTTTTTCTGCTAGCATGAGATCATATTTTTTTTTTGAATAATTTTTTTTATTGAGGTTGAGCAAAATGGTACATAAGAAATTGCCAATATACAATAATAACATTGAGATAGGACATACATTTTCAAAGTATAGACATAGTGCAAGAATAGCACGATGATAACTCTAGGTATACATTCTGCCATTATTCCACCTATATATAAAATGATGTAGCAGTCAACTACATGAAACTCATAAGTAAAAGTAGAGGTCTAGAGTAGTTTGGGCTAGTATGTCCGTGGAGATTTTGTGTAGGTGATAATGAAACCTCATTTTTATATTGTATGAAAGATTCAAATGGTCCCCATTGCAGTGGAGAAATATATATTAGGATAACTAGTTGAAAAAGTTTGGAGTAAGGGGGGGTTGGCTTTATGTTGTTTGGGGGAGGGAGATGCAGCGGACAAGAGCCGCTCTAAGTGGGGTAATGGGGAGGGCGGAGCCAGTTAGAATGTTAGACTAATAATTACTTTTAGGCCTCTAAACTAGAGTACAGAAATAGGAGTAAATTGTTGCAACCCTTATATAGCTGTTTTGTGAGTCTATGGGAAAGGAAAACAATACTAATTGTATATGTTCAGCTCGTTGCATCTTGCTGAGATCTAGGTTATGGCAATACTGGAAGTAGAATGTAAGAAAATATTTCTCTAATTCTAATATAACATATCATAGCATTCATACTATAAAATATCCTATGATAATCTGAAAACTGTAGAATAAATTCTGATATAGAGAGAAGCAAGTAAGTCAAGGCAAATATATAACACAGGAGAACATAATCTGATAATGCTAACAGGAAAAAATAAAAGAGCTTCTCTGTCATATGATAGGCAAATTTGTAGAGGCTAAATATACATAAGTCAAATAGACCTGTCTATATACCTAGGGAGACAATAATATGGCTCATCTGCGAACCCTGATAACTAATAATATTAAGCTACAGCTGGGTTTGATTATGTGATAAGTTATAGGCTTAATACTAGGTTCAAACCACACAAGATATCATGCTATCACATATGTCAGCATCTTTTAATATATCTTCTATCTAGGAGTTAGGGACTAGTAGATTCTGTATAACTCTGCTAAGGCTCTGTACAGACAATACCCTCTAGGAGGTAAGATTTGATTTTTGTTTGAGCTTGGATTATTGCACTCTCTATCCCCAGGGTAGTATAATTGTTCTGAGACTGGGTGTAAAGTAACTGCACACTCAGGGCAATCATGTGAGTATGTCAAGAGGCGCCACATGTGTTGCACGTGTACCCTCTCCCCTCTCCAAAACACAGGTGCTGGGTAGTAATAGAAGATAACATAGCCTATATATAACATTTTGACTTATATAGCAATAGCACTTAGCATAAAATTAATAACAGCCTATAGTATGTGTCAGAGACAGGAACCTTTAGAGAATAAAATGCTGTGGATGCTTCTGACAAATGAAGCTGAGCGTTAAGCCAAAAAGGGGATATATCTCCAATGTGATTATGGTTAAGCATATTATATCACTTTAGTGTAAGCTTTACAGGTATCTATGTCAGCAGCCTACTATATCATGTGAAGCCTCTACTACAGCCTATATATAAAAAAGAAACAAAAAGGGAAAAAACAGAGACACATCATATCTTCATTAGCATTAACAGCAAATATATGTGATATAAGAGTTGTTCTGCTTATTAAAAAAAAGAAAATAGTAAGGTAGTGATTAAACTTTATCAACAACTGTGTTTTATCAAAGAACATCTTGAACGGAAGCAAAAACAAAACATTGTGAAGTATTATATAAACTTTTAGGAACAGACATAGTCGCTGTAGCTCATAGGAATATATATTAGCGTTAGCCAACACCAAAGCGGATCTGCCTCTTAACTGGGTCCCAAATCAGTCTGTCAATGGCAAAGTAAAAAGGGCCATTAAAGAGGAGAAAAAACGCTATCAGCTGTGTGGCACTATTGGTGGATACTAGGGCTGGGCGATATGGGGGGAAAAAAATTTGTGATTGAGATTTAATTGTGATTTTCACGTCCGCACCCCCTGTAACCCCCATAAGCCCCCCTCTGTAATCTACATACTACATAAGTCCCAGTGCACCCCCTCCCTGTAACCCACATCAGCCACAGCACGCGCACCCCCTCCCTGTAACGCACATCAGCCACAGCGCCATCAGCTCCCACTGTAACCCCCAAAAGCACCCCTGTGTAACCTACATAAGTCTCATCAGCTCCCACTGTAACCCCCCAATAAACACCTCCTTTAACATCATAAGCACCTCCTGTAACCACCATCTGTCCCCAACCCATATAAGTCCCAGCGCACCTCCCTCCCTGTAACCCGCATCATCCAAAGCATGCGCACCTCCCTCCTTGTAACCCGCATCGGCCACATCGCTCCCTGGTAAGTCGGCTGGCACGACAAGTCGGCGGCCCTCCTACATGTCATAAGTGACGTCAAAGGGGACGGGGCTAAAATCGCAAACTCTCGTGGTTTTAAAATTGCGGCGATTGATTGCGGTTTAAAACCGCATCCGCAATTAATCGTGCAGCCCTAGTGGATACCTTTTTTGCTTGTTAACGAAGTGGTAGCATCTTCATTCTCTTTGTTTTTAATTATTTTTCTTATAGGGCCATAATATTTGAAAAATTACATGCTCTAAAAATGTAGGACTATCACCCTGGTACTACTGTGTGTTTAACCCTGCATCTGAGTTGTGCAATTAGTGCTGCTGATTGGATCAGCAGTAGGTTCTGCTTGGAACCAGCAGTGCTCCGCAGGTCTTGAGTGGCACTTCTACTGTGTGTTTTACCCCTTTGCATGCTCTAACAAATTAGGGCATATCTTTTTTTTTTTTTTTTTTTTTTATGGGTTTTAATTTTTTTGGTATTGCATTACATCATCACATATCCTAAATATTCTACATACTTGTCTCATGAAATGTCTTAAAGGGATACCAAACCCAAATTTGTATTTCATGATTCAGATAGAGCGTGCAATTTTAGGCAACTTTCTTATTTTCTTCTATTATCAATTTTTCATCGTTCTCTTGCTACCTTTATTTAAAAAGCAGGAATGCAAAGTTTAGGAGCCGGACCATTTTTTTATTCAGAACCTGGTTTACACTTGCTTATTTGTGGCTAAATGTAGCCACCAATAAGCAAGCACTATCCAGGGCGCTGAACCTAAAATGAGCTATCTCCTAAGCTTTACATTCCTGCTTTTTAAATAAAGATAGCAAGAGAACGACAAAAAAATTATAATAGGAGTTAATTAGAAAGTTGCTTAAAATTGTTCTATCTGAATCATGAAAGAAAAAAATTGCGTTTAGTATCCCTTTAGTCTTGGTGCTCTGGGGGTTTACATCTACACCTTGTCATCTCTTATCAAATATGTACCACTGCCTGAAAGAGTAACGGACAACAGATTTGGGTCCTCCTAATTTCGATAACATATTTTTCCTTCTTCAGGTTTCATTCAGGACAGTGTAACTCCTAGCCGGTAACTGATGGTGGTTATAAGGGATTCCAGACACTTCATGTGTCGTCTTATTTTTCCCTATAGCAGCTGGTGAATGGGAAACAATATTACACCTAGGACGTTTTACAGTCATCACACCTGTCTTAACAGATCTCTGTACTAGAAGCAGTTTGACAGTGTATGTGTTATTCCTCTGTGATATTACCAAGGATGTATGCTAGATGAGAGTATGATTACTGGTGAATTGTTTATTGCATCATTTTAGCCTTTTAAGTAATGAAGATCTTTTTGTTATGTTAGGTTTGTTCTTCAAGGCTATAATTTACTACTTTACCAGCCAAATCGGACATCTTTTGAGTATCTGTGTAAGGCATTATTGTAGCATTTTCTTGACTGATGTTTCTGAAACAATATGAATTGGATATTTGGGCATTTGCTTAATCGGTTTTCAAAGAAAAGCTCTGCATTTTGTATTAGGGTCATATAAAGTTTACTTTTTTAGCATCTTGTTTTGACAGTTCTTCATTGATGAGAGCTACTAGGGTAAGCCAAGATAAATGGACATAGTTTCCATATCTTGGCTAAGGTGCCTAAGTGTCTTGCATCAAGCATGGCTTCCTTGTATTTTACTGCATTTTATATAGAACAGTATCTGGCAGGAAGGGGAGGGTCTCGCCTGAGAAAGTAGGGTTCCAAGCTTTGAGGTTTTCAATCCCCCCTACTTAAAGGGGAAACGTTTTGTTGGTGAATGCTGCTTATGCTTAGGGAACAGAGCCAAGTTGTGGAAACTACAGTAAGTGTGTATTGTTTGTTCTTTTGTCCCTTTGATTATCAGAATTGTATGTTTTGCACATTTTCAAGTCTATTGCATATTTAAGTGAAAGGGCAAGAAAACAACCTGTTATTATGACACATTGAAATTTTCTATCTGAATATGATTTGAGAGCAGATAAACTCAGACCTTTCTATCTTTCATCAACCTAATGGATTTTTTGTGGCTTTTATTATTTGTTTCCAATTGACTTCACATGTTTTTCACTAAGCAGTAGCTCTTACTGTTCTCTAAATTGCATTTTTTACGTGTCTCTATTTCAGGAGGAGACAGAGCATAGCACAGGGGAGCATCCAAAGGAACAAAAGTAAGTTTTTTTTTTTTCCCCTGTTGGAAAATGTACATGCAATATATAATCCTTTTTTTTTTTTTTTGAAACTGTATGTTGCACAGCACATAGTATCTAGGATTGGGGCGGGGGTTAAACATCACCATAGTACAGTCATTTATGCAGCAGATTATTTTTCTTAAACAGCATAAAAGTGGAAAAATGAAATGAATTGTTTAGCAAAGTAAAGAAATTTGTTTTTTTGATGGAAAAGGTGAATGTTCAGCAAGCCTTAGAAGGATGGGGTTGGACGTCTTATGACTTTGGCCAATTAATTAAATATATTCAATTTCCTGTTGGCTGTGTCGCCATCGCTCATTTTTGTTTTCAGTCTCTAAGGTTTTGTATAATGATTAATATTTAATACACATTTAATTTGTGATTCCATTAGAAATAGACCTTAGTCTATTTGTCAAATTCAATCTTTTATATTGTATGTTTTTTGTTTTGTTTATTTCCTTAGAGTTTATACGTGTGTATGCTACAAAAGAATATTGCACTGCAAGTTCGTTTGTTGGATTTCCTATATGATATACATTGTACCCTATACATAAATATATGTGCACCAGTCTGATGCGATTATCATACAACTTGTACTGTGTATTCGTTAAATAATTATAAAAGTTTGACACGTTTATTGAGGAACAGCTGGCCATCCATATTTATATAACATGTTCGGATTAAAGTGTTGCTTGAAATATATTACAGACTGCAACAGTGCTTCAGGAAATTATGTTAAAAATGCATGTTGAGTCTTCTGTTGTCCTGAAATTGCCAGAAATGTTTGCATTCTATCATAATTAAATACATATGTAGACTATATTTTACAGGTGTAGACTGATTCTGTTAAGAATATCTTGCAAGCGTAACTGTGGCGGAAATTTATGAATTACATACATACATACATACTGTATACATACATACATACATACATACATATACTCGCTCGCTCACACACACACGTACAAGTACATACACACATATACATACATACATACACATACACACACATATGTATATAATTGCAAACATTAAGAGCCCTACACAATTACAAAAGCAAAATCATATACCAGTTGCAAACATAACTCAATGTTTGACTACATATCCTGTGAGCCACAGCTCTTAAATAATTTCTGTCTTCTAACTTTTTGGGTTGGGAAATGTTTGTATATGAATGGTGAGCCAAAAGTCAGTTAAGATGTATAATGTTAATTTGATCTCATGTTTACCATTATGTAATAGACCAATAAGTATACCTGTGGCATAACATAAATCATAGCTACACCCATTGGTCTATTACATAATGGTAATGATGACAATAATCTAACATTAAATGACTTACAGGTAACTGGGTGGTTCTTGACTTTTGAATTCCTAGTAATTATTATATAAATCTATTAATAATACAATTTAAGGTAACAACAATTATTTATATAATGATTAAAATGATGATAATCCATGGGCCGACTATATTTTTTCTTTCCTAAGATATGGTGAGTCCACAACGTCATCAATTACTGTTGGGAATATCATTCCTGGCCAGCAGGAGGAGGCAAAGAGCACCACAGCAAAGCTGTTAAGTATCACTCCCCTTCCCACAAACTCCAGTCATTCTTTTTGCCTCTGCCAATGGAGGAGGTGAAGTTCAATTGTCTAAAGAAAATTGGATTTCTTTCGCTTCAAGCAAGTTTTTTTTGGTCTAGCCTTAGTCCACGTTAATCTCTTCAATAGGGTGGTGGCTTTAAAGCAGTTAGGAACTTGTGAGGTGGGCCTTGCTGTGTTTTCCTAACATATTTGCTGCACATGGTATAGAAAGCCAGAGTAAGTTTACTCTGTTCTTTCTACATGTCTCTGTGAGGAGTATGTATCCTCTCATACCTTGTAAACTGTCCTCCTGCTGGATGGCCAGACTGCAGGTAAGTGCCTTTGTCTTCTAGGTAGGGAGACTGTACACTTATTAAGGTTGAGCTGCAGCATTATATGGGACTTACGTATTCGTTATTAGAATACTGACAGGCAGGGAGCAGGCACTTAGATGTGACTAAACTCGAGACTAGGGTTTTTTACTTTTATTGGGATTTCTCTTGTAAGGTGTATCCAGTCCACGGGTTCATCCATTACTTGTGGGATATTCTCCTTCCCAACAGGAAGTTGCAAGAGGACACCCACAGCAGAGCTGTCTATATAGCTCCTCCCCTAACTGCCACCCCCAGTCATTCTCTTGCAACTCTCGACAAGAAAGGAAGTATCAAGAGATATGTGGTGACTTAGTGTAGTTTTACCTTCAATCAAGAATTTGTTATTTTTAAACGGTACCGGCGTTGTACTGTTTTTCTCTCAGGCAAAAATTAGAAGAAGAATTCTGCCTGGAGATTTGATGATCTTAGCGGTTTGTAACTAAGGTCCATTGCTGTTCTCACACATAAATGATGAATATGGGGAAACTTCAGTTGGGGGAACGGCCTGCAGATTGCCTGCTTTGAGGTATGTTCAGTATTTTTATTTCTAGAGAGAGGAATAAGTTCTAGAAAATGCTGACAGAGCCTTGTGTATTTGAGGTAAGCCTGATGCAGTGATTTAACAGCGACTGGGATCATGCTTACATAACGGGATAATACTCATGTTAATATTCGTATTGCTTAGTGACAAAACGTTTACATGATTTCATAAATAGGACGTTTTTTCTCTGAGGGAGATAAGTCTTTATTTGGGGCCTAGTTTCCACATGGCTAGTCAGATACTCCTAGGAGTATTTTCTTAAGGCCCCTCTGACATCCAGTACATGGTGGGAGGGGCCTATTTTAGCGCTCTAACTGCGCAGTTTTAATACAGACTGAGACATCCAGCTTCCCTAGAAGAGTCCTCTGGCATCTGAGAACCATTTCATAGGGGTTATTTCTGCACAAAATCGTATTTAAGGGCAGGTAGGAGCCTCAGCAGAGCTGTGGCAGGGTGCTCAATTGATTTTTAACTTTTTTTTTTAACGTTTTTCAATCCGGTTTGGGGCCTAAGGGGTTAATCATCCATTTGCAAGTGGGTGCAATGCTGCTTTAGTCCCTTATTCACACTGTAAAAATTTCAAAGATTTTACTGTATTTTTTCACTGTTTTGCAGTTTAAGTGCTAGTTTTTTTTTCTCTTAAAGGCACAGTAACGTTTTTGTTTAATTCATTTTTCACCTTTATTAAAGTGTTTTCCAAGCTTGCTTGTCTCATTACTAGTCTGTTAAACATGTCTGACATAGAGGAAACTCCTTGTTCAATATGTTTGGAAGCCATTGTGGAACCCCCTCTTAGAATGTGTACCAAATGTACTGAAATTTCTATAAACTATAAAGACCATATTATGGCGCTTAAAGATTTATCTCCAGGGGATTCTCTGACTGAAAAGAGGGAGATTATGCCATCTAACTCTCCCCATGTGTCAGAACCTATAACTCCCGCTCAAGTGACGCCAAGTACATCTAGCGCGTCTAATTCTTTTACCTTACAGGACATGGCGGCAGTTATGAATGCTACCCTCACAGAGGTATTCTACAAACTGCCAGGGCTACAAGGAAAGCGAGACGGCTCTGGGGCTAGAATTAATACAGAGCTTTCTGAAGCTTTATTGCCTGTGTCCGATATACCCTCACAATGCTCAGAAGCCGAGGCAGGTGAGCTTCTATCTGTGGGTGACATTTCAGACTCAGGGAAGGCGTTACTTCAGTCTGATTCTGAGATGACAGCGTTTGAATTTAAGCTTGAACACCTCCGCTTATTGCTTAAGGAGGTTTTAGTGACTCTGGATGACTGTGACCCCATTGTGGTTCCAGAGAAATTGTGTAAAATGGACAAATACTTTGCAGTGCCTGTTTACACTGATGTTTTTCCAGTCCCTAAGAGGTTTTCGGAAATTATTACTAAGGAATGGGATAGACCAGGTGTGCCGTTCTCTCCCCCTCCTGCTTTTAAAAAGATGTTTCCCATAGATGCCACCATACGGGACTCGTGGCAGACGGTTCCTAAGGTGGAGGGAGCAGTCTCCACCCTAGCTAAGCGTACAACTATCCCCGTCAAGGACAGTTGTGCTTTCCTAGATCCTATGGATAAAAAATTGGAGGGTCTCCTTAAGAAAATTTTTATACATCAAGGTTTTATTCTCCAGCCTCTTGCATGCATTGCCCCAGTTACTGCTGCAGAGGCTTTTTGGTTTGACTCTCTTGAGGAGGCTCTACAGGTGGAGACGATATTCTAGACAGGATTAAAGCTCTTAAGTTAGCTAATTCCTTTATTTCTGACGCCATTTTTCATTTAGCCAAGCTAACGGCTAAGAATTCAGGTTTTGCCATTTTGGCACGTAGGGCGCTATGGCTTAAGTCCTGGTCAGCAGACGTTACTTCAAAGTCTAAGCTTCTTAGCATCCCCTTCAAGGGACAGACCCTATTCGGGCCGGTCTGAAGGAGATCATTTCTGAAATTACTGGAGGAAAAGGTTACGCCCTTCCTCAGGATAGGTCCAATAAGTTAAGGACCAAACAGAATAATTTTCATTCCTTTCGAAACTTCCAGAGTGGCGCAGCTTCAGTTTCCTCTAATGCAAAACAAGAGGGAAATTTCGCCCAGTCAAAACCAGTCTGGAGACCTAACCAGGCTTTGAACAAGGGGAAGCAGGCCAAGAAACCTGCGGCTGCCTCTAAGACAGCATGAAGGAGTAGCCCCCGATCCGGGACCGGATCTAGTGGGGGGCAGACTCTCTCTCGTCGCCCATGCTTGGGCATGAGACGTCCAGGATCCCTGGGCATTAGAGATTGTTTCCCAAGGATATCTTCTGGACTTCAAAGCTTCATCTCCAAAGGGGAGATTTCATCTCTCACAATTATCTGTAAACCAGATAAAGAGAGAGGCATTCTTACGTTGTGTTCAAGACCTGCTGGTTATGGGAGTGATCCACCCAGTTCCAAGGGAAGAACAGGGGCAGGGCTTCTATTCAAATCTGTTTATAGTTCCCAAAAAAAAGGGAACTTTCAGACCAATCTTGGATCTCAAGATCCTAAACAAATTTCTCAGGGTCCCATCCTTCAAGATGGAGACTATCCGAACCATCCTCCCTATGATCCAGGAGGGTCAATATATGACTACCGTGGACTTAAAGGATGCTTATCTCCACATTCCGATTCACAGAGATCATCATCAGTTCCTCAGGTTCACCTTCCTAGACAGGCATTACCAGTTTGTGGCTCTTCCCTTCGGGTTAGCCATGGCTCCAAGAATCTTTACGGTTCTAGGGTCCCTACTGGCGGTTCTAAGGCCACGGGGCATAGCGGTGGCTCCTTACCTAGACGACATTCTGATACAGGCGTCGACTTTTCAAATCGCCAAGTCCCATACGGACATTGTTCTGGCTTTTCTGAGGTCTCACGGTTGGAAGGTGAACGAAGAAAAGAGTTCTCTCTCTCTCCCCTCTCACAAGAGTTTCCTTCCTAGGAACACTGATAGATTCAGTAGAAATGAATTTTTTTCTGACAGAGGTCAGGTTATCAAAGCTTCTAACTTCCTGCCGTGCTCTTCATTCCACTTCTCGGCCGTCAGTGGCTCAGTGTATGGAAGTAATCGGCCTAATGGTAGCGGCAATGGACATAGATGTAGGCGGGCAAAAAGAACTAAGACCACTGCAACTTTGCATGCTCAATCAGTGGAATGGGGATTACACAGATTTGTCCCATCTGCTAAATCTGGATCAAGAGACCAGGGATTCTCTTCTCTAGTGGTTCTCTCGGGTCCATCTGTCCAGGGAAATGAGTTTCCGCAGGCCAGAGTGGACTATAGTGACGACAAATGCCAGCCTTCTGGGCTGGGGTGCAGTCTGGAACTCCCTGAAGGCTCAGGGTTCGTGGACTCAGGAGGAAGCCCTCATTCCGATAAACATTCTGGAACTGAGAGCGATATTCAAAGCTCTTCAGGCTTGGCCTCAACTAGCTGCGGTCAGGTTTATCAGATTTCAGTCGGACAATATCACGACTGTAGCCTTTATCAACCATCAGGGGGGAACAAGGAGCCCCCTGGCAATGTTGGAGGTTTCAAAGATAATTCTATGGACAGAGGTTCACTCTTGCCATCTCTCAGCTATCCATATCCCAGGAGTAGAGAACTGGGAGGCGGATTTTCTAATTCGGCAGACTTTTCATCCGGGGGAGTGGGAGCTCCATCTGGAGGTATTGGCCCAGCTGATTCAACTATGGGGCAAACCAGAAGTGGATCTGATGGCGTCTTGTCAGAACGCCAAGCTTCCCTGTTACGGGTCCAGGTCAAGGGATCCCCAGGCAGCGCTGATGCTCTAGCAGTGCCCTGGTCCTTCAGCCTGGGTCTACTCCAAGGTCCATTCAAACATCCAAATCTAATTTCTCCGTGTCTGACTGCTTGGAGATTGAACTCTTGATTTTATCAAAACGTGGTTTTTTATCCGAGTCGGTCATTGATACCTTAATTCAGGCTCGGAAGCCTGTCACCAGGGAAATCTATCATAAGATATGGTGTAAATATCTTCATTGGTGTGAATCCAAGGGTTACTCATGGAGTAAAGTCAGGATTCCTAGGATATTATCCTTTCTCCAAGAAGGATTGAAGAAGGGATTGTCAGCTAGTTCCTTAAAGGGACAGATTTCTGCTCTGTCTATTCTTCTTCACAAGCATCTGGCAGATGTTCCAGACGTTCAGTCAGGCTTTAGTTAGAATCAAGCCTGTGTTTAAACCTGTTGCTCCGCCATGGAGTTTAAATTTAGTTCTTAAAGTTCTTCAATGGGTTCCGTTTGAACCTCTGCATTCCATAGATATCAAGCTTTTATCTTGGAAAGTTCTGTGTTTGGTAGCTATCTCTTCGGCACGAAGAGTTTCAGAGTTATCTGCCTTACAGTGTGATTCCCCTTATCTGATATTCCATACAGATAAGGTAGTGTTGCGTACCAAACCTGGATTTCTTCCTAAGGTGGTATCTAATAAGAATATCAATCAGGAGATTGTAGTTCCATCACTGTGTCCTAATCCTTCTTCAAAGAAGGAACGTCTATTACACAATCTTGACGTGGTTCATGCTTTAAAGTTTTATTTACAAGCTACCTAGGATTTTCGTCAAACATCTTTATTGTTTGTTGTCTACTCTGGACAGAGGAGAGGCCAAAAGGCTTCTGCATCTTCTCTTTCTTTTTGGCTGAGAAGCATAATCCATTTAGCTTATGAGAGTGCTGGCCAGCCGCCTCCTGAAAGAATTACAGCTCATTCCACTAGAGTGGTAGCTTCTACATGGGCTTTTAAAAATGAGGCCTCTGTTGAACAGATTTGTAAGGCGGCGACTTGGTCTTGGCTTCATACTTTTTCTAAATTCTACAAATTTGATACTTTTGCTTCCTCGGAGGCTGTTTTTGGGAGAAAGGTCTTGCAGGCAGTGGTGCCTTCAGTTTAAGTTCCTGCCTTGTCCCTCCCTTCATCCGTGTCCTAAAGCTTTGGTATTGGTATCCCACAAGTAATGGATGAACCCGTGGACTGGATACACCTTACAAGAGAAAACAAAATTTATGCTTGCCTGATAAATTTCTTTCTCTTGTGGTGTATCCAGTCCACAGCCCGCCTTGTCACTTTAAGGCAGGTGTTTTTTATTTTTAAACTACAGTCACCACTGCACCCTATAGTTTCTACTTTTTCTTGCTTGTCTTCGGTCGAATGACTGGGGGTGGCAGTTAGGGGAGGAGCTATATAGACAGCTCTGCTGTGGGTGTCCTCTTGCAACTTCCTGTTGGGAAGGAGAATATCCCACAAGTAATGGATGAACCCATGGACTGGATACACCACAAGAGAGAGAAATTTATCAGGTAAGCATAAATTTTGTTTTTAAGTATACTCCTCTTACTTATTGGGGGCAAACTAAGCAAGCTTCTTGTTAGACACACTTTGTACTTATGTCTTTTGTAACTGCTCTGCTGATACACATTTTTTTTTGGAAGCAGTTTAGTCTCAAACAAGTTATAGCAGGGGCTCTATACGTTGTGGGGATTCTCACTTATACTCCGACTAATGTGCTTAGATAGTAAGGCACAACACGTTGCTTGGTATAACAATTGGAGCTGTTTATATGTCCTGCTAGACTAACTAATGTTTTTACGTTGTTTCTGTGTTATTGTACAAATGACAAAGTGGGAGCTGAACAATGCCTTTTGTGTAACCGCCATGCCCTTTAGGAATTGGGCTTACAGTCTACCGCCATTACAGATGTGGCGGGGGTAAGGAACCTCACAGAGACACTTTGAGTGTTAGAAGGTTTTTACAGCAGGTTAAGGCTCTTTTTCTGTACAAATAGCAGACACTGTTTAAAAATAACTGATTTTTTTAGCTCTGTTTTTTAACAATCGTCTGTTTACATAGAAATGCGCGCTGAGTGTTTGGATGCAATTTCTCCTCGGCGGGTCACGTGACCGGCTTCTCCGCTTTCCTTGCTGACTTGTATTGTCAGCTAGTGGAGTGACTTCTCTCTGAGGCATCAGCACACGAGTGGCAGGAGTGCTCTGCCGTGTGTTACTTGATCAATTCCTTTTTGATCACTCGAGGAATATTAAGATACCTCAGTCAAACTGAGGTGTAGGAATATTTGTTGTCTGATCATAGTTATATTTAAAGTGACAGCTCTTCACATATTTCTTGTAAAATATTAAAATAAAATAATTTTATTTTCTAATTTTTTATTCCGAATAAAAACATAAGAAACTCTGTTGTTATTTTTGTGTGTTATATATTGAGGCATACATTGTCCACTTTTACAATTCTGTGCTGCTTGCTTAGCTAATTCTTTCTCATGTTGAGTTAGATTGTTACCCACTGAACCCAATGTGTCTCAGGTTGATGCTGTTCAGACAACAGTTTTCTTCTTAAGCATCCCCGCCTCAATGGTGTCACATGCAGTGCCGTGCGGTTTATCTCAATCTCCTGGAGGAGTTTATTTGCTGGCAGAAGTTGCTGCTCAGGTATTTTATGAGGTATCTGTAGCATTTCCTGCTTTCCTATGTTAAAGGGAAAACGCAAGAGGAATATTAGAGATTCAGATTACAAGGTTCTGTTCTTCCATTGCTACCTAGGTTGCCCTCTTATTAGTCTGATGAGGAGAACATGTCTGTAGTTTCTGAGGGTAAAATCTCAGGTTTAGACAGTATAATTCCTTATCTGATGCTTTATCCTTCAGATTCATGCTTGAACACCTCGTGTATTATAGGAGGTTTTGGCTACTTGGACAACACAAATACTGTTGTCGTTGTCAACGCTAGGAAGTTAGTAAAATGTATCATTCTATGATGTTCCTTTCTATGTGAAAATGTTTCTAGCCGCGCTATGGAGACTTTTCACAGGAATAGGTGAAGTCAAGAATATTTTTTTATCCCTGTCTCCTGTCTTTAAAGACGCTCCCTGTCGCTGACTCCATTACAAATCATGGCGGTGCCTTGCGTAGGAGACTTTTTATATTGCTCAGAGATCTACAATTTTTATAGAGGATAGTTGCTCCTTTACCGATCCATGGACAAGAAGCTGGAGGCTTATTTGTTTTCTCTTGTTAAGTGTATTCAGTCCACGGGTCATCCATTACTTATGGGATATATTCCCTTCCCAACAGGAAGTTGCAAGAGGATCACCCAAAGCAGAGCTGCTATATAGCTCCTCCCCTCACGTGTCATATCCAGTCATTCTCTTGCAACTCAACATAGATGGAGGTCGCTAAAGGAGAGTGGTGTTTTATACTTAATTATTTCTTCAATCAAAAGTTTGTTATTTTTAAATGGCACCGGAGTGTGCGGTTTTTTTCCTCAGGCAGTATTTGGAAGAAGAATCTGCCTGCATTTTCTATGATCTTAGCAGACGTAACTAAGATCCACTGGCTGTTCTCGCACATTCTGAGGAGTGGGGTAACTTCAGAAAGGGAATAGCGTGCGGGGTCCCCTGCAGATAAGGTATGTGCAGTAAATATTTTTCTAAGGAATGGAATTGACTAAGAAAATACTGCTGATACCGATGTTATGTAAGTACAGCCTTAAATGCAGTGGAAGTGACTGGTATCAGGCTGATTAATGTATATACAGTAAAGTAATTTTCTAGGAATGGAATTTGACTAAGAAAATGCTGCTATTACTGAAGTAATGTAATAAGTCTTAAATGCAGTATAAGGACTGGTATCAGACTTATCAATAGAGATACATACTCTTTAAAAAATGTTTAAAACGGTTGCTGGCATGTTTAATCGTTTTTGTGAGGTACTTTGGTGATAAAATTTATTGGGGCATGAATTTTCCACATGGCTGACTTATATTTCTGCATGGAAACAGTTAACTGAGGCTTCCCACTATTGTAATATGAGTGGGAGGGGCCTATTTTAGCGCTTTTTTTGCGCAGTAAAAATTCAGTCTCTGTCTTCCTATTTCTTCCTGCATGACACAGGACGTCTCTAGAGAGCTCAGGGGACTTCAAAAGTCATTTTGAGGGAGGTAATCAGTCACAGCAGACCTGTGACAGTGTGTTTGACTGTGTTAAAAAACGTTTTTTTCTATATTATCCGTTTTGGGTATTAAGGGGTTAATCATCCATTTGCAAGTGGGTGCAATGCTCTGCTAACTTAATACATTTACTGTGAAAATGTGGTTGCTATAACTGATTTGGTTAATTGTTTTTTCAACTGTGACAATTTTTTGTGCTTCTTAAAGGCGCAGTAACGTTTTATTTAGTGCTTGTAAATTTATTTCAAGAGTGTTTTCCAAGCTTGCTAGTCTCATTGCTAGTTTGTTTAAACATGTCTGACACAGATGAATCTGTTTGTTCATTATGTTTGAAGGCCAGTGTGGAGCCCCATAGAACTATGTGTACTAAATGTATTGATTTCACTTTAAATAATAAAGGTCAGTCTTTATCTATAAAAGAATTATCACCAGACGACGAGGGGGAAGTTATGCCGACTAACTCTCCTCACGTGTCAGTACCTTCGCCTCCCGCTCAGGAGGCGCGTGATATTGTGGCGCCAAGTACATCAGGGATGCCCATACAAATCACTTTACAAGACATGGCCACTATTATGAATAATACCCTGACAGAAGTATTATCTAAATTGCCAGAATTAAGAGGCAAGCGCGATTGCTCTGGGATAAGGACAGAGCGCGCTGGTGCTGTGAGAGACATGTCTGATACTGCGTCACAGTTTGCAGAACATGAGGACGGAGAGCTTCATTCTGTGGGTGACGGATCTGATCCAGGGAAACCGGATTCAGAGATTTCTAATTTTAAATTTAAGCTTGAGAACCTCCGTGTATTGCTAGGGGAGGTTTTAGCGGCTCTGAATGACTGTAATACAGTTGCAATTCCAGAGAAATTATGTAGGCTGGATAGATACTATGCGGTGCCGGTGTGTACTGACATTTTTCCTATACCTAAAAGGCTTACAGAAATTATTAGCAAGGAGTGGGATAGACCTGGTGTGCCCTTTTCCCCACCTCCTATATTTAGGAAAATGTTTCCAATAGACGCCACTACACGGGACTTATGGCAAACGGTCCCCAAGGTAGAGGGAGCAGTTTCTACTTTAGCTAAGCGTACCACTATCCTGGTGGAGGATAGTTGTGCTTTTTCGGATCCAATGGATAAAAAATTAGAAGGTTACCTTAAGAAAATGTTCGTTCAACAAGGTTTTATCTTACAGCCCCTTGCATGCATTGCGCCTGTCACTGCTGCTGCGGCATTCTGGTTTGAGTCTCTGGAAGAGGCAATTCACTCAGCTCCATTGGATGAAATCATGGACAAGCTTAAAGCACTTAAGCTAGCTAATGCATTTGTTTCTGATGCCATTGTACATTTAACTAAACTAACGGCTAAGAACTTCGGATTCGCCATCCAGGCGCGGAGAGCGCTATGGCTTAAATCCTGGTCAGCTGACGTGACTTCTAAATCTAAATTGCTTAATATTCCTTTCAAGGGGCAAACCTTATTCGGGCCCGGCTTGAAGGAAATTATCGCTGACATTACTGGAGGTAAGGGTCATACCCTTCCTCAGGACAGGGCCAAATCAAGGCCAAACAGTCTAATTTTCGTGCTTTTCGAAACTTCAAGGCAGGAGCAGCATCAACTTCCTCCGCTCCAAAACAGGAAGGAACTGTTGCTCGTTACAGACAGGCCTGGAAAAATAATCAGTCCTGGAACAAGGGCAAGCAGGCCAGAAAACCTACTACTGCCCCTAAGACAGCATGAAGGGATTGCCCCCTATCCGGAAACGGATCTAGTGGGGGGCAGACTTTCTCTCTTCGCCCAGGCGTGGGCAAGAGATGTCCAGGATCCCTGGGGTTAGGAGATCATATCCCAGGGATATCTTCTGGACTTCAAAGCTTCTCCTCCACAAGGGAGATTTCATCTTTCAAGGTTATCAGCAAACCAAATAAAGAAAGAGGCATTTCTACGCTGTGTACAAGACCTCCTTATAATGGGGGTGATCCACCCAGTTCCACGGACGGAACAAGGGCAAGGGTTTTACTCTAATCTGTTCTTGGTTCCCAAGAAAGAGGGAACCTTCAGACCAATCTTGGACCTAAAGATCTTAAACAAATTCCTAAGAGTTCCATCATTCAAAATGGAAACTATTCGAACCATCCTACCCATGATCCAAGAGGGTCAGTACATGACCACAGTGGACTTAAAGGATGCCTACCTTCATATACCGATTCACAAAGATCATTATCGGTACCTAAGTTTTGCCTTCCTAGACAGGCATTACCAGTTTGTAGCTCTTCCCTTCGGGTTAGCTACGGCCCCGAGAATCTTTACAAAGGTTCTGGGCTCACTCCTGGCGGTTCTACGACCGCGAGGCATAGCGGTGGCTCTGTATCTAGACAACATCCTGATACAGGCATCAAGCTTTCAAATTGCCAAGTCTCATACAGAGATAGTTCTGGCATTTCTGAGGTCGCATGGGTGGAAGGTGGTGAACGTGGAAAAGAGTTCTCTATAACCACTCACGAGAGTCTCCTTCCTAGGGACTCTTATAGATTCGGTAGAGATGAAAATTTACCTGACTGAGTCCAGGTTGTCAAAACTTCTAAATGCTTGCCGTGTCCTTCATTCCATTCCACGGCCGTCAGTGGCTCAGTGCATGGAAGTAATCGGCTTAATGGTAGCGGCAATGGACATAGTGCCATTTGCGCGCCTGCATCTCAGACTGCTGCAGTTATGCATGCTAGGTCAGTGGAATGGGGATTACTCAGATTTGTCCCCTCTACTAAATCTGGATCAAGAAACCAGAGATTCTCTTCTCTGGTGGCTTTCCAAGGACATGACCTTTCGCAGGCCAGAGTGGACGATTGTAACAACAGATGCCAGCCTTCTAGGTTGGGGCGCAGTCTGGAACTCCCTGAAGGCTCAGGGATCGTGGACTCAGGAGGAGAAACTCCTCCCAATAAATATTCTGCAATTAAGAGCAATATTCAAGGCTCTTCTAGCTTGGCCTCAGTTAGCAACACTGAGGTTCATCAGATTTCAGTCGGACAACATCACGACTGTGGCTTACATCAACCATCAAGGGGGAACCAGGAGTTCCCTAGCGATGTTAGAAGTCTCAAAGATAATTCGCTGGGCAGAGTTTCACTCTTGCCACCTGTCAGCGATCCACATCCCAGGCGTGGAGAACTGGGAGGCGGACTTTCTAAGTCGCCAGACCTTTCATCCGGGGGAGTGGGAACTTCATCCGGAGGTGTTCGCTCAACTGATTCGTCGTTGGGGCAAACAAGATCTGGATCTCATGGCGTCTCGCCAGAACGCCAAGCTTCCTCGTTACGGATCCAGGTCCAGAGACCCGGGAGCGGCGCTGATAGATGTTCTAGCAGCCCCTTGGGTCTTCAACATAGCTTATGTGTTTCCACCATTTCCGCTGCTGCCTCGACTGATTGCCAAGATCAAACAGGAGAGAGCATTGGTGATTCTGATAGCGCCTGCGTGGCCACGCAGGACCTGGTACGCAGACCTAGTGGACATGTCGTCCTATCCACCATGGTCTCTACCTCTGAGGCAGGACCTTCTAATACAAGGTCCTTTCAACCATCCAAATCTAATTTCTCTGAGGCTGACTGCATGGAGATTGAACGCTTGATCTTATCCAAGCGTGGCTTCTCAGAGTCAGTTATTGATACATTAATACAGGCTCGGAAGCCTGTTACCAGAAAAATCTATCATAAGATATGGCGTAAATACTTATATTGGTGCGAATCCAAGAGTTACTCATGGAGTAAGGTTAGGATTCCTAGGATATTGTCCTTTCTACAAGAGGGTTTGGAAAAGGGCTTATCTGCTAGTTCGTTGAAGGGACAGATTTCTGCTCTGTCTATTGTTTTGCACAAGCGTCTGGCAGAAGTTCCAGACGTCCAGGCTTTTTGTCAGGCTTTGGCTAGGATTAAGCCTGTGTTTAAATCTGTTGCTCCTCCGTGGAGCTTAAACTTGGTTCTTAAAGTTCTTCAGGGTGTTCCGTTTGAACCCCTTCATTCCATTGATATTAAGCTTTTATCTTGGAAAGTTCTGTTTTTGATGGCTATTTCCTCGGCTCGAAGAGTCTCTGAGTTATCGGCCTTACATTGTGATTCTCCTTATCTGGTTTTCCATTCAGACAAGGTATTTCTGCGTACTAAACCTGGGTTTTTACCTAAGGTAGTTTCTAACAGGAATATCAATCAAGAGATTGTTGTCCGACCATTGTGCCCTAATCCTTCTTCAAAGAAGGAACGTCTTATACATAATCTGGACGTAGTCCGTGCATTGAAATTCTATTTACAGGCAACTAAAGATTTTCGTCAAACTTCTTCCCTGTTTGTCGTTTATTCTGGGCAGAGGAGAGGTCAAAAAGCTTCGGCAACCTCTCTCTCTTTTTGGCTTCGTAGTATAATACGTTTAGCCTATGAGACTGCTGGACAGCAGCCCCCTGAAAGAATTACAGCTCATTCCACTAGAGCTGTGGCTTCCACCTGGGCCTTTAAGAATTAGGCCTCTGTTGAACAGATTTGCAAGGCTGTGACTTGGTCTTCGCTTCACACCTTTTCGAAATTTTACAAATTTGACACTTTTGCTTCTTCGGAGGCTGTTTTTGGGAGAAAGGTTCTACAGGCAGTGGTTCCTTCCATTTAAGTTCCTGCCTTGTCCCTCCCTTCATCCGTGTACTTAGCTTTGGTATTGGTATCCCATAAGTAATGGATGACCCGTGGACTGAATACACTTAACAAGAGAAAACATAATTTATGCTTACCTGATAAATTTATTTCTCTTGTAGTGTATTCAGTCCACGGCCCGCCCTGTCTTTTTAAGGCAGATCTAAATTTTAATTAAAACATTCAGTCACCACTGCACCCTATGGTTCCTCCTTTCTTGTCTTGTTTCGGTAGAATGACTGGATATGACACGTGAGGGGAGGAGTTATATAGCAGCTCTGCTTTGGGTGATCCTCTTGCAACTTCCTGTTGGGAAGGGAATATATCCCATAAGTAATGGATGACCCGTGGACTGAATACACTACAAGAGAAATAAATTTATCAGGTAAGCATAAATTATGTTTTTTTCGGTTCTCAGTGGAATCCCTGCAGTTTGTATTGTCTCTGTGTCTAGCGATGTGTCTTTTTGGATGCAACACCTTGTATAAAGAGACTAGGAGCCAAGATATCTGACTTTGCTGTAGTAGCCCGAGGAACGTTGTGGCTAATATTTTGGTTACTTCCATGTCCCAGCTTCTGGTGCTTCCTCAAAGGGTAATACCTTGTTTTGGTCTGCTCTGGCTGAAATGATGATGTTTCGGGTGGAAAAGGGTCTTTCTTTCATGTAATTAACAAGAGTCCATGAGCTAGTGACGTATGGGATATACATTCCTACCAGGAGGGGCAAAGTTTCCCAAACCTTAAAATGCCTATAAATACACCCCTCACCACACCCACAAATCAGTTTTACAAACTTTGCCTCCAAGGGAGGTGGTGAAGTAAGTTTGTGCTAGATTCTACGTTGATATGCGCTCCGCAGCAAGTTGGAGCCCGGTTTTCCTCTCAGCGTGCAGTGAATGTCAGAGGGATGTGAGGAGAGTATTGCCTATTGAATGCAGTGATCTCCTTCTACGGGGTCTATTTCATAAGGTTCTCTGTTATCGGTCGTAGAGATTCATCTCTTACCTCCCTTTTCAGATCGACGATATACTCTTATATTTACCATTTCCTCTACTGATTCTCGTTTCAGTACTGGTTTGGCTTTCTACAAACATGTAGATGAGTGTCCTGGGGTAAGTAAGTCTTATTTTCTGTGACACTCTAAGCTATGGTTGGGCACTTTATTTATAAAGTTCTAAATATATGTATTCAAACATTTATTTGCCTTGACTCAGAATGTTCAACTTTCCTTATTTCAGACAGTCAGTTTCATATTTGGGATTATGCTTTAAATTATCATATTTTGTCTTACCTCAAAAATTTGACTTTTTTCCCTGTGGGCTGTTAGGCTCGCGGGGGCTGAAAATGCTTCATTTTATTGCGTCTTTTTTGGCGCGGATTTTTTTTTTGGCGCAAAAATTAATTTCCGTTTCCGGCGTCATACGTGTCGCCGGAAGTTGCGTCATTTTTTGACGTTATTTTGCGCCAAAAATGTCGGCGTTCCGGATGTGGCGTCATTTTTGGCGCCAAAAGCATTTAGGCGCCAAATAATGTGGGCGTCTTATTTGGCGCCAAAAAATATGGGCGTCGCTTTTGTCTCCACATTATTTCAGTCTCATTTTCATTTGCTTCTGGTTGCTAGAAGCTTGATGTTTGGCATTTTTTTTTCCCATTCCTGAAACTGTCTTATAAGGAATTTGATTTATTTTGCTTTATATGTTGTTTTTTCTCTTACATATTGCAAGATGTCTCACGTTGCATCTGAGCCAGAAGATACTACAGGAAAACCACTGCCTGCTGGATCTACCAAAGCTAAGTGTATCTGCTGTAAACTTTTGGTAGCTATTTCTCCAGCTGTTGTTTGTATTAATTGTCATGACAAACTTGTTAAAGCAGATAATATTTCCTTTAGTGATGTACCATTGCCTGTTGCAGTTCCCTCAACATCTAAGGTGCAGAATGTTCCTGATAACATAAGAGATTTTGTTTCTGAATCCATAAAGAAGGCTTTGTCTGTTATTTCTCCTTCTAGTAAACGTAAAAAGTCTTTTAAATCTTCTCTCTCTACAGATGAATTTTTAAATGAACACCATCATTCTGATTCTTTGGACTCTTCTAGTTCAGAGGATTCTGTCTCAGAGATTGATGCTGATAAATCTTCATATTTATTTAAGATGGAATTTATTCGCTCTTTACTTAAAGAAGTACTAATTGCTTTAGAAATAGAGGATTCTAGTCCTCTTGATACTAATTCTATACGTTTGGATAAGGTTTTTAAAGCTCCTGCGGTTATTCCAGAAGTCTTTCCTGTTCCTAATGCTATTTCTGCAGTAATTGCTAAGGAATGGGATAAATTGGGTAATTCATTTACTCCTTCTAAACGTTTTAAGCAATTATATCCTGTTCCGCCTGACAGGTTAGAATTTTGGGACAAAATCCCTAAAGTTGATGGGGCTATTTCTACCCTTGCTAAACGTACTACCATTCCTACGTCAGATGGTACCTCGTTTAAGGATCCTTTAGATAGAAAAATTGAATCTTTTCTAAGAAAAGCTTATCTATGTTCAGGTAATCTTCTTAGACCTGCTATATCATTGGCTGATGTTGCTGCAGCTTCAACTTTTTGGTTGGAAACTCTAGCGCAACAAGTAACAAATCGTGATTCTCATGATATTATTATTCTTCTCCAGCATGCTAATAATTTCATCTGTGATGCCATTTTTGATATTATTAGAGTTGATGTTAGATTTATGTCTCTGGCTATCTTAGCCAGAAGAGCTTTATGGCTTAAGACTTGGAATGCTGATATGGCTTCTAAATCAACTCTACTTTCCATTTCTTTTCAGGGAAACAAATTATTTGGTTCTCAGTTGGATTCTATTATTTCAACTGTTACTGGTGGGAAAGGAACTTTTTTACCACAGGATAAAAAATCTAAAGGTAAAAACAGGGCTAACAATCGTTTTCGTTCCTTTCGTTTCAACAAAGAACAAAAGCCTGATCCTTCGTCCTCAGGAGCAGTTTCAGTTTGGAAACCATCTCCAGTCTGGAATAAATCCAAGCCTGCTAGAAAGGCAAAGCCTGCTTCTAAGTTCACATGAAGGTACGGCCCTCATTCCAGTTCAGCTGGTAGGGGGCAGGTTACGTTTTTTCAAAGAAATTTGGATCAAATCTGTTCACAATCTTTGGATTCAGAACATTGTTTCAGAAGGGTACAGAATTGGTTTCAAGATGAGACCTCCTGCAAAGAGATTTTTTCTTTCCCATGTCCCAGTAAATCCAGTGAAAGCTCAAGCATTTCTGAATTGTGTTTCAGATCTAGAGTTGGCTGGAGTAATTATGCCAGTTCCAGTTCCGGAACAGGGGATGGGGTTTTATTCAAATCTCTTCATTGTACCAAAGAAGGAGAATTCCTTCAGACCAGTTCTGGATCTAAAATTATTGAATCGTTATGTAAGGATACCAACGTTCAAGATGGTAACTGTAAGGACTATATTGCCTTTTGTTCAGCAAGGGAATTATATGTCCACAATAGATTTACAGGATGCATATCTGCATATTCCGATTCATCCAGATCATTATCAGTTCCTGAGATTCTCTTTTCTAGACAAGCATTACCAATTTGTGGCTCTACCGTTTGGCCTTGCTACAGCTCCAAGAATTTTCACAAAGATTCTCGGTGCCCTTCTGTCTGTAATCAGAGAACAGGGTATTGTGGTATTTCCTTATTTGGACGATATCTTGGTACTTGCTCCGTCTTTACATTTAGCAGAGTCTCATACGAATCGACTTGTGTTGTTTCTTCAAGATCATGGTTGGAGGATCAATTTACCAAAAAGTTCTTTGATTCCTCAAACAAGGGTAACCTTTCTGGGTTTCCAGATAGATTCAGTGTCCATGACTCTGTCTTTAACAGACAAGAGACGTCTAAAATTGATTACAGCTTGTCGAAACCTTCAGTCACAATCATTCCCTTCGGTAGCCTTATGCATGGAAATTCTAGGTCTTATGACTGCTGCATCGGACGCGATCCCCTTTGCTCGTTTTCACATGCGACCTCTTCAGCTCTGTATGCTGAACCAATGGTGCAGGGATTACACGAAGATATCTCAATTAATATCTTTAAAACCGATTGTTCGACACTCTCTAACGTGGTGGACAAATCACCATCGTTTAATTCAGGGGGCTTCTTTTGTTCTTCCGACCTGGACTGTAATTTCAACAGATGCAAGTCTCACAGGTTGGGGAGCTGTGTGGGGATCTCTGACGGCACAAGGAGTTTGGGAATCTCAGGAGGTGAGATTACCGATCAATATTTTGGAACTCCGTGCAATTTTCAGAGCTCTTCAGTTTTGGCCTCTTCTGAAGAGAGAATCGTTCATTTGTTTTCAGACAGACAATGTCACAACTGTGGCATACATCAATCATCAAGGAGGGACTTACAGTCCTCTGGCTATGAAAGAAGTATCTCGAATTTTGGTTTGGGCGGAATCCAGCTCCTGTCTAATCTCTGCGGTTCATATCCCAGGTGTAGACAATTGGGAAGCGGATTATCTCAGTCGCCAAACGTTGCATCCGGGCGAATGGTCTCTTCACCCAGAGGTATTTCTTCAGATTGTTCAATTGTGGGGGCTCCCAGAGATAGATCTGATGGCCTCTCATCTAAACAAGAAACTTCCCAGGTATCTGTCCAGATCCCGGGATCCTCAGGCGGAGGCAGTGGATGCATTATCACTTCCTTGGAAGTATCATCCTGCCTATATCTTTCCGCCTCTAGTTCTTCTTCCAAGAGTAATCTCCAAGATTCTGAGGGAATGCTCGTTTGTTCTGCTAATAGCTCCGGCATGGCCTCACAGGTTTTGGTATGCGGATCTTGTCCGGATGGCATCTTGCCAGCCATGGACTCTTCCGTTAAGACCAGACCTTCTGTCACAAGGTCCTTTTTTCCATCCGGATCTGAAATCCTTAAATTTAAAGGTATGGAGATTGAACGCTTGATTCTTGGTCATAGAGGTTTCTCTGACTCCGTGATTAATACTATGTTACAGGCTCGTAAATCTGTATCTCGAGAGATATATTATAGAGTCTGGAAGACTTATATTTCATGGTGTCTTTCTCATCATTTTTCTTGGCATTCTTTTAGAATACCGAGAATTTTACAATTTCTTCAGGATGGTTTGGATAAGGGTTTGTCCGCAAGTTCTTTGAAAGGACAAATCTCTGCTCTTTCTGTTCTTTTTCACAGAAAGATTGCTATTCTTCCTGATATTCATTGTTTTGTACAAGCTTTGGTTCGTATAAAACCTGTCATTAAGTCAATTTCTCCTCCTTGGAGTTTGAATTTGGTTCTGGGAGCTCTTCAAGCTCCTCCGTTTGAACCTATGCATTCATTGGACATTAAATTACTTTCTTGGAAAGTTTTGTTCCTTTTGGCCATCTCTTCTGCTAGAAGAGTTTCTGAATTATCTGCTCTTTCGTGTGAGTCTCCTTTTCTGATTTTTCATCAGGATAAGGCGGTGTTGCGAACTTCTTTTGAATTTTTACCTAAAGTTGTGAATTCCAACAACATTAGTAGAGAAATTGTGGTTCCTTCATTATGTCCTAATCCTAAGAATTCTAAGGAGAAATCATTGCATTCTTTGGATGTTGTTAGAGCTTTGAAATATTATGTTGAAGCTACGAAATCTTTCCGTAAGACTTCTAGTCTATTTGTTATCTTTTCCGGTTCTAGGAAAGGCCAGAAAGCTTCTGCCATTTCTTTGGCATCTTGGTTGAAATCTTTAATTCATCTTGCCTATGTTGAGTCGGGTAAAACTCCGCCTCAAAGAATTACAGCTCATTCTACTAGGTCAGTATCTACTTCCTGGGCGTTTAGGAATGAAGCTTCGGTTGACCAGATCTGCAAAGCAGCAACTTGGTCTTCTTTGCATACTTTTACTAAATTCTACCATTTTGATGTATTTTCTTCTTCTGAAGCAGTTTTTGGTAGAAAAGTTCTTCAGGCAGCGGTTTCAGTTTGAATCTTCTGCTTATGTTTTTTGTTAAACTTTATTTTGGGTGTGGATTATTTTCAGCAGGAATTGGCTGTCTTTATTTTATCCCTCCCTCTCTAGTGACTCTTGTGTGGAAAGATCCACATCTTGGGTAGTCATTATCCCATACGTCACTAGCTCATGGACTCTTGTTAATTACATGAAAGAAAACATAATTTATGTAAGAACTTACCTGATAAATTCATTTCTTTCATATTAACAAGAGTCCATGAGGCCCACCCTTTTTTGTGGTGGTTATGATTTTTTTGTATAAAGCACAATTATTCCAATTCCTTATTTTATATGCTTCGCACTTTTTCTTATCACCCCACTTCTTGGCTATTCGTTAAACTGATTTGTGGGTGTGGTGAGGGGTGTATTTATAGGCATTTTAAGGTTTGGGAAACTTTGCCCCTCCTGGTAGGAATGTATATCCCATACGTCACTAGCTCATGGACTCTTGTTAATATGAAAGAAATGAATTTATCAGGTAAGTTCTTACATAAATTATGTTTTTCTACCCCTAAACAAGAATTTGGTCCTTAAAGAAGGCAGAGGGTTTTTCGTCCCTTTCGTATCTTTGAAGGACACTCTTCTTGGAGACTCATTCAGTTTGAAATGTGAGATGTCCCAGATGGGCTGTGGACATAGTATCTCAGGGTTACAGAATTTAATTTAAAATTTTCCTCCCAGAGGTAGATTTCTCCTCTCATGTTTACCTGAGCTCAGATAATAGAGAGGCATTCTTGAACTGTGTTCAGGATTTTCCTTTTTGGCAATGATAGTTCTAGTTCCTATAAGGGAAAAATACCTAGTGTTCTATTCAATTTTGTTCTAGAGTTCCCTATTGAGAGGGGATTTTTTGACCCTTTTTAGCCTTTAGGTGTCTCATCTATTGACTTGGAGTTCCATCCTTCTGAGTGGATATCTTTCGTTCCATTCTTCCTTTGGTCCTAGAGGGTCAGTCCCTGGCGGCCATAGACCTGAAGGATGAGTGTTTGCATGTTCCCTTCCACAGGGATCATTTCCTGGTCCTGAAATTCACCTTTTGAGACAAACTCTTTCAGTTTGTGGCTCTCTGGCTGTGTTCAGGTCTTGGGGAATTGCAGTAGCGCCATTACTGGATGACATTTTTGTTTAGGCGCCTTCTTTTGAATCGTTATGTAAGTGTACCAGCTAAGACTCTGCTGTTGGATCAACTCTCATACAGAGATCTTGTTTTCTTTTCTACATTCCCACGGTTGGGATGTAAATCTGGAAAAGAGTTTCCTTGTTCCAGCTACAAGGGTAGTCCTTTTTAGGGACCATAATAGATTTCCTATCCATGAAAATATTTCTGACAGAGGTCAGGAAATCCAAAATTCTTGCCTCTCTACTGTTCGGCCCTCAGTAACTCTATGTATGGAGGTATTTGGTCTAAAGGTCGTTTCCATGGACATCTTTCCTTTGGATAGATTCTATTTGATAGCGCTGCAGTTATGCATGCTCTGACAATGGAACAGAGATCATTCAGATCTATCTCAGAGTATAGGTCTGGATCAGTTGTCGAGAGACTCTCTCTCGTCGTGTTTTTCTCAGGATCATCTGTCTCAGGGCTCATGCTTCCGGAGACCTTCCTGGGTGATTGTGACCACGGACGCCAGCCTACTGGGCTGGGGAGCAGTCTGAGACTCGTTCACGGCGCAAGGACTATGGACTCGGGAGGAGTCTGCTCTCCCCAATATCATTCAGAGTTGAGAGCGCTTTACAATGCTCTGAGGGCTTGGCCTCAGTTGTCCTTAGCCCAGTTTCAGGCTCCAGTCGGACAATACATTAACCATCAGGGAAGAACTCTGAGTTCTTTGGCCATGAAGGATCGTACTAAGTTGGGTTTTCTTTCAGATAGAAATATCTATCAGGATATTGTTGTGCCTTCTTTCTGTCCTAATTCTTCTTCTCATAAGGAACATTTGTTGCACAACTTGGATTTTGTGCGTGCTCTGAAGTTCTACCTTCAGATGACTAAGGATGTTCGCCAGTCTACTGCCCTGTTTGTTTGTTTCTCTGGAAAGCGTATAGGTCAGATAGCGATTTCTACTGCTCTTTCTCTCTGGTTGAGAAGTATTGTTAGTTTGGCTTATGAGACTGCTGGTCATCAGCCTTTTGAGAGTATTTCAGCTCATTCCATGAGGGCTGTTTCCTCTTCTTGGACCTTCATAAATTGAGCTTCTGTGGAACAGATTGCAAGGCTGCAACTTAGTCCTCTGCATACTTTTTTTCAAATTAGATTCTTTTGCCTTGGCTGAGGCTTCTTTTGGGAGAAAGGTTCTTCTAGCGGTGGTACCTTCTGTTTAGGTCTGCCTGTCTTGTTCTCCCTCCCTAGTCATCTGTGTCCTCTAGCTTGGGTATTGGTTCCCAACAGTAATTGATGTTGTCATGGACTCACCATATCTTAGGAAAGAAAACAAAATTTATTCTTACCTGATGATAAATTTATTTCTGGATATGAGTCCTTTATTTTAAGACAGTTAGTTTTTGACTAAACCTCAGGCATTTCTACTCCTTTGTTTTATTCCTTTTTTCCATTTCCCTTCGGTCGAATGACTGGGGTTTGTGGGAAGGGGAGTAATATTTAACAGCTTTGCTTTGGTGCTCTTTGCCTCCTCCTGCTGGCCAGGAGTGATATTCCTAACAGTAATTGATGACGCCATGGACTCACCATATCCATAAATAAATTTATCAGGTAAGCATACGTTTTCTTTTTTTTAACCCTTAGATGTACTAAATATAAATAAAATATATTGTAAAAAAGGGACATGAATCCTGATGATTCATATTGAGCACTGGTTTTCAAACCTGTCCTCAGGCCTCCCTAACAGGCCACATTTTGAGAATATCTGAACTGGAGCACAGGTGAAATAATCAGCTGATTAGTAAACATGCTTATTTTACCTGCTCTAATCTAAGGTAATCCAGAAAACCTGGACTGTTGGGGAGGCCTGAGGATAGGTTTGAAAACCAGTGATATAGAGCATATTTTAAACAACTTTCCAATTTATGCCTATTCATTTTGCTTCATTCTCTTGGTATCCTTTATCGAAGTAGCAGTAATACACTACTGGAAGTTAGTTTGTGCAGCCACCTACAAAGGATACCAAAAGAATGAAGCAAATTAGATAGAAGTAAACTGGAAAGTTGTTTAGAATTGTATGCTCTGTCTAAATCATGAAGGAAAATTGGAGCTTCATGTCCCTTTTAATAAAGGCATATACCCATCTGATTAAATAAAAATAATAAATTAATCTTACCTTACAAATATTTGATGGAATCCAAATTATAAAATCGAAATTAACCTCAACATTAGCAAAAAAATATTCTGTGGAAGATGGCACTCGCTCAATCACAATGACTGATCGATGCAAAGACATAGAAACATAGAATTTGACAGTAGATAAGAACCAAAAAGGCCCATCAAGTCTACCCATATTACATGTTACTTTTTCCTTAGGATAGCCTTATGCATGTCCCAGGCATTTTTGAATTCCTTTACAGTCTATGTGTTAACCACCTCAAATGGAAGTTTATTCCATGAATCCACCACCCTTTCTGTAAAAAAATGCTTCCTCAAATTTCTCCTGAATCTGCTACCCTCTAAATTTAGATTGTGACCCCTTGTTTTGGCATTTATTTTTTTGTGAAAAATTATTTCAGCTTCTATTTTGTTAAGTCCCTTCATATATTTGAAGGTTTCTATGATGTCACCTCTTTCCCTTCTATCCTCTAAACTATACATATTTAGATCATGGAGTCTTTTCTCCAACATTGGTGTGTCCGGTCCACGGCGTCATCCATTACTTGTGGGATATTCTCCTCCCCTACAGGGAAAGGCAAGGAGAGCACACAACAAGAGCTGTCCATATAGCTCCCCCTCTGACTCCGCCCCCCAGTCATTCTCCTTGCCGCTCTGAACAAGTAGCATCTCCACGGGGATGGTGAGGAGTTTGTGGTGTTAGTTGTAGTTTTTTATTTCTTCTATCAAGAGTTTGTTATTTTAAAATAGTGCTGGTATGTACTATTTACTCTGAAACAGAAAGAGATGAAGAGTTCTGTTTAAAAGAGGAGTATGATTTTAGCAGCAGTAACTAAAATCGATTGCTGTTCCCACACAGGACTGTTGAGATGAGAGAACTTCAGTTGGGGGGAACAGTTTGCAGACTTTTCTGCTCAAGGTATGACTAGCCATTTTCTAACAAGACTGTGTAATGCTGGAAGGCTGTCATTTTTCCCTCATGGGGATCGGTAAGCCATTTTCTTAGACTTAGAAAGAATAAAGGGCTTATTATGGGCTATTAACTGGTGGACACTCTTAAGGGCTAAATCGATTGTTTATTTAAGTTTTTATTTTAAGTTTGAAGTGGATTTCACACTTTTATTATTTGGGGAACGTTTTTTATCACCAGGCACTAGTTAAGACACCTTCCCAGTCAGGAAGGGCCTTTCACTGTATTAGGCAGAGCCTCATTTTCGTGCCATTATTGTGCAGTTTCTTTTAAGTACAGTGCATGCAGATGCATGTGAGAGGGTCTGGTGTCCACTGAAAAAGTTCCTAGAAGGCTTGAAATACCCCCCTGGGATAGTTGAAGTCACAACAAAGGCTGTGGCTTGGACTGTAGTGGGGTTAAAATTGCAAACGGCTCCGGTTTCCACATTTTAAGGGTTAACAGCTTGAAAATTGGGGTGCAATACTTTGAATGCATTAAGACACTGTGGTGAAAATTTGGTAAAGATTGGATAATTCCTTCATAGTTTTTCACATATTCAGTAATAAAGTGTGCCCTGTTTAACATTTAAAGAGACAGTAACGGTTTTGTTTTAAAACGGTTTTTGTACTTTATTAACCAGTTTAAGCCTGTTTAACATGTCTGTACCTTCTGATAGATCATGTTCTGTATGTATGGAAGCCAATGTGGTTCCCCCTTCAAATATATGTGATAATTGTGCCATAGCGTCCAAACACAGTAAGGACAGTATTGTCACAAATAGTAAGGTTGCCCAGGATGATTCCTCAGATGAAGGAAGTAGAGAGAGTTCTACATCTTCTCCTTCTGTGTCTATACCAGTTATGCCCGCACAGGCGACCCCTAGTACTTCTAGCGCGCCAATGCTTGTTACTATGCAACAATTGACGGCAGTAATGGATAACTCCATAGCTAATATTTTATCCAAAATGCCAGCATTTCAGAGAAAGCGCGATTGCTCTGTTTTAAACACTGTAGAGCAGGAGGGCGCTGATGATAATTTTTCTGTCATACCCTCACACCAGTCTGAAGTGGCAGTGAGGGAGGGTTTCTCAGATGGAGAAATTTCTGATACAGGAAGAATTTCTCAGCAGGCAGAACCTGATGTTGTGACATTTAAATTTAAATCAGAGCATCTCCGCGCATTACTTAAGGAGGTGCTATCTACTCTGGATGATTGTGACAATCTGGTCATCCCAGAAAACTTGTGCAAGATGGACAAGTTCCTAGAGGTCTCGGTGCACCCTGATGCCTTTCCGATACCAAAACGGGTGGCGGACATAGTGAATAAGGAGTGGGAGAAGCCAGGCATACCTTTTTGTCCCTCCTCCTATATTTAAGAAATAGTTCCCTATGGTCGACCCCAGGAAGGACATATGGCAAACAGTCCCTAAGGTCGAGGGGGCGGTTTCTATACTAGCCAAACGCACGACCATTCCCATTGAGGACAATTGTGCTTTCAAAGATCCTATGGATAAAAAATTGGAGGGTTTGCTTAAAAAGATTTTTGTACAGCAAGGTTACCTCCTTCAACCTATTTCGTGCATTATTCCTGTCACTACAGCGGCGTGGTTCTGGTTCGAGGAACTGGAAAAGTCGCTCAGTAGGGAGACTCCGTATGAGGAAGTCATGGACAGAATTCACGCACTTAAGTTAGCTAATTCCTTTATTTTAGACGCCGCTTTGCAGTTAGCGAGATTATCGGCGAAAAATTCAGGGTTTGCAATTGTGGCGCGCAGAGCGCTCTGGCTAAAGTCTTGGTCGGCGGATGTATCTTCCAAGACAAAATTGCTTAATATCCCTTTCAAAGGTAAGACCCTTTTTGGGCCAGAATTGAAAGAAATTATTTCAGACATCACTGGGGGAAAGGGCCATGCCCTCCCACAGGATAGGCCTTTCAAGGCTAAGAATAAGTCCAATTTTCGTTCCTTTCGCAATTTCAGGAACGGACCGGCTTCTAACTCGGCAGCCTCTAGACAAGAGGGTAACGCTTCCCAGACTAAACCAGCTTGGAAACCAATGCAAGGCTGGAATAAGGGTAAACAGGCCAAGAAGCCTGCTGCTGCTACCAAGACAGCATGAAGGGGTAGCCCCCGATCCGGGACCGGATCTAGTAGGGGGCAGACTCTCTCTCTTTGCTCAGGCCTGGGCAAGAGATGTTCAGGATCCCTGGGCAGTAGAAATAGTCTCTCAGGGTTATCTTCTAGAATTCAAGGAACTACCCCCAAGGGGAAGGTTCCACATTTATCACTTATCTTCAAACCAAATAAGTAGACAGGCATTCTTACATTGTGTAGAAGACCTGTTAAAGATGGGAGTGATACACCCAGTTCCAACTGTGGAACAAGTTCAGGGGTTTTTACTCAAATCTGTTTGTAGTTCCCAAAAAAGAGGGAACTTTCAGACCAATTCTGGATTTAAAAATTCTAAACAAATTTCTCAGAGTTCCATCGTTCAAAATGGAAACCATTCGAACAATTTTATCTACAATCCAGGAGGGTCAATATATGACTACCGTGGATTTAAAGGATGCGTATCTACATATTCCTATCCACAAAGATCATCATCAGTTCCCAAGGTTCGCCTTTCTGGACAAACATTATCAGTTTGTGGCTGTCCCATTCGGACTAGCCACTGCTCCCAGAATTTTCACAAAGGTGCTCGGGTCCCTTCTAGCGGTTCTAAGACCAAGGGGCATTGCAGTGGCACCTTATCTGGACGACATTCTAATGCAAGCGTCGTCTCTTTCCAAGGCAAAGGCTCATACAGACATTGTTCTAGCCTTTCTCAGATCTCACGGGTGGAAGGTGAACGTAGAAAAGAGTTCCCTGTCTCCGTCGACAAGAGTTCCCTTTTTGGGAACAATAATAGATTCTTTTGAAATGAAGATCTTCCTGACAGAAGTCAGAAAGTCAAAGCTTCTAAACGCTTGTCAAGTTCTTCTCTCTATTTTGCTCGAATTCATTTAAGACCATTACATCTGTGCATGCTCCAGTAGACAGGATCACCTGTCTCAGGGAATGAGTTTCTACAGACCAAAGTGGGTCATTGTCACGACCGACGCCAGTCTATCAGGCTGGGGCGCGGTCTGGGATTCCCTGAAAACTCAGGGTTTATGGTCTCGGGAAGAGTCTCTTCTCCCGATCAACATCCTAGAACTGAGAGCGATATTCAATGCTCTCCGGGCTTGGCCTCATCTAGCGAAGGCCAGATACATAAGATTCCAGTCAGATAACATGACGACTGTAGCTTACATCAACCATCAGGGAGGAACAAGGAATTCCTTGGCGATGAGAGAGGTATCCGAGATCATCAAATGGGCGGAGGATCACTCCTGCCACCTATCTGCAATCCACATCCCAGGAGTAGACAACTGGGAGGCGGATTATCTCAGTCGTCAGATTTTCTATCCGGGGGAGTGGGAACTCCACCCGGAAGTGTTTGCCCAGTTGACTCAATTATGGGGCATTCCAGACATGGATCTGATGGTGTCTCGTCAGAACTTCAAGGTTCCTTGCTACGGGTCCAGATCCAGGGATCCCAAGGCCACTCTAGTGGATGCATTAGGGGCGCCTTGGTCGTTCAACCTAGCTTATGCGTTTCCACCGTTCCCTCTCCTTCCCAGGCTTGTAGCCAGGATCAAACAGGAGAAGGCCTCGGTGATTCTGATAGCTCCTGCATGGCCGCGCAGGACTTGGTATACAGACCTGGTGAATATGTCATCGGCTCCACCATGGAAGCTACCTTTGAGACAGGATCTTCTAGTACAAGGTCCTTTCGAACATCCAAATCTAATTTCTCTGCAGCTGACTGCTTGGAAATTGAACGTTTGATTTTATCCAAGCGTGGGTTTTCAGATTCAGTGATAGATACTCTGGTCCAAGCCAGAAAACCTGTGTCTAGAAAGATTTACCATAAAATATGGAAAAGATATATCTGTTGGTGTGAATCCAAGGGATTCTCCTGGAGTAAGATTAAAATTCCTAAGATCCTCTCCTTTCTCCAAGAAGGTTTGGATAAGGGATCGTCAGCGAGTTCTCTAAAAGGACAGATTTCTGCTTTATCTGTCTTGTTATACAAACGACTGGCAGCTGTGCCAGAGGTACAAGCTTTTGTACAGGCTTTGGTCAGAATCAAACCTGTTTACAGACCCTTGACTCCTCCTTGGAGTCTAAATTTAGTTATTTCAGTTCTTCAGGGGGTTCCGTTTGAACCCTTACATTCCATAGATATCAAGTTGCTATCTTGGAAAGTTCTGTTTTTGGTTGCTATTTCTTCTGCTAGAAGAGTTTCTGAATTATCTGCTTTGCAGTGTGATCCACCCTATCTGGTGTTCCATTCAGATAAGGTTATTTTGCGTACCAAGCCTGGTTTTCTTCCAAAAGTTGTTCCAACAAGAATATTAACCAGGAAATAGTTGTTCCTTCTCTGTGCCCGAATCCAGTTTCAAAGAAGGAACGTTTGTTACACAATTTAGATGTAGTCCGTGCTTTAAAGTTCTATTTAGAAGCAACAAAGAATTTTAGACAAACATCATCCTTGTTTGTCGTTTACTCTGGTAAGAGGAGAGGACAAAAAGCTATTGCTACCTCTCTTTCTTTCTGGCTGAAAAGCATTATCCGATTGGCTTATGAGACTGCCGGACGGCAGCCTCCTGAACGAATCACAGCTCACTCCACTAGGGCTGTGGCTTCCACATGGGCCTTCAAGAACGAGGCTTCTGTTAATCAGATATGTAAGGCAGCGACTTGGTCTTCTCTGCACACTTTTGCCAAATTTTACAAATTTGATATTTTTGCTTCTTCGGAGGCTGTTTTTGGGAGAAAGGTTTTGCAAGCCGTGGTGCCTTCTGTTTAGGTAACCTGATTTGCTCCCTCCCTTCATCCGTGTCCTAAAGCTTTGGTATTGGTTCCCACAAGTAATGGATGACGCCGTGGACCGGACACACCAATGTTGGAGAAAACAGAATTTATGCTTACCTGATAAATTACTTTCTCCAACGGTGTGTCCGGTCCACGGCCCGCCCTGGTTTTTTAATCAGGTTTGAAAAATTTTTCTTTTTCTTTATACACTACAGTCACCACGGCACCCTATAGTTTTCTCCTTTTTCTCCTAACCGTCGGTCGAATGACTGGGGGGGCGGAGTCAGAGGGGGAGCTATATGGACAGCTCTTGCTGTGTGCTCTCCTTGCCTTTCCCTGTAGGGGAGGAGAATATCCCACAAGTAATGGATGACGCCGTGGACCGGACACACCGTTGGAGAAAGTAATTTATCAAGTAAGCATAAATTCTGTTTTTGTACATTTTATTTTTTAGACCATTAGACCATGTACCTTTTTAGTAGCCCTCTTTTGGATAGCTTCTAGTTTATTTATATCTTTCTGAAGATATGATCTCCAGAACTGTACACAGTATTCCAGATTTGGTCTAACTAATGATCTGTAAAGTGGCATAAGAACCTTGCTATTTCTGCTACTAATACCTCTTCCAATACAACCAAGTATTTGACTGGCCTTGCTGGCTGCACTGCTGCATTGTGTACCAAATTTGAAATCATCTGAAATAATAATTCCCAAGTCCCTTTCTTCTTAAGTTACAGTCAGTAATGTACCATTGAGACTATAATTGGCTTTTGGGTTTTTGATCCGATATGCATAATTTTGCTCTTGGTAATATTAAATTTCAGATCCCATTTATTTGACCAGTCCTCTAGTTTTTTTAATATCACAGTTCATTTAATCAACCCATCCTGGAACATTTACCCTGTTACAAATTTTTGTATCAGCAGCAAACAAGCAAACCTTCCCGTTAAGCCCACTTCCAACATCACTTATGAACATGTTAAACAAAACAGGCCCAAGAACTGACCCTTGGGGAACATCACTAGTTACTGATGCCTCATTTGAATGTACTCCATTAATTGAAACCCTCTGTCGTCTATCTTTAAGTCAGCATTAAGACACAGGATAATCTGAGGGTGCAGGCTGTTATTGTGTTCTGTTGAGATTTGCTTCTCCGTCTAAATTTGCGCATGCACTCAATTACATCATTGCATTCCACATATGTTAAAAAAAAAAAATGTGTGGCATGTGAAGATGTAATACAAGCATGTGCAGATCGTTTGGTAGGCAATTTCGATGGAGAGGAAAATTATTGGCCACTTTCCTCATGAAAGTGGCCATGTACATGCGTGCATGAGCAGTAATGTTATGTAGTAGCACATTTTTTTTTTGCTCTTTTTAAAAATAAATTTGAAGAGTGTCCTGCTACTGTGTATTAACAGATAAGTTAAAATATATGTAAAGAAACATTTAAAAAAAAAAAACAACTTATTAAAGGGACAGACTACTCCAGAATTGTTATTGTTTAAAAAGATAAATACCTTTTTTATTACCCATTTCCCAGTTTTGCATAACCAACCCAGTTCCATTAATATACTTTTTACCTCTGTGATTACCTTGTATCTAAGCCTCTGCAGACTATCCCCTTATTTCAGTTCTTTTGACAGAAATGCATTTTAGCCAATAAGTGCGGACTCATAAATAACTCCACTGGAGTGAGCAGAGTTAGCTATGTGGCACACATGAACTAGCGCTGTCAAGCTGTAAAAAATATGGTCAAAATGCACTGAGATAAGAGGTGGCCATCAAGGGCTTAGAAATTAGCATATGAGCCTACCAAGGTTTAGTTTCAACAAAGAATACCAAGAGAACAAAGCAAATTTGTAGATAAAAGTAAATTTTAAAATTACATGCCCTATCTGAATCATGAGTTTAACTTTGACTAGTCTGTCCCTTTTAACTTTAAAGGGACACTGAACCCAAATTTTTTCTTTTGTGATTCAGATAGAGCATGCAATTTTAAGCAACTTTCTAATTTACTCCTATTATCAATGTTTATTCGTTCTCTTGCTATCTTTATTTGAAAAAGAAGGCATCTAAGCTTTTTTCTTGGTTCAGAACTCTGGACAGCACTTTTTAATTGGAGGATGAATTTATCCACCAATCGGCAAAGACAACCCAGGTTGTTAACCAAAAATGGGCCGGCATCTAAACTTACATTCTTGCATTTCAAATAAAGATACCAAGAGAATAAAGAAAGTTTGATAATAGGAGTAAATTAGAAAGTTGCTTAAAATGTTATGCTCTGTCTGAATCATGAAAGAAAATAATTTGGGTTCAGTGTCCCTTTAATGTGTTAAAATAAGCTCTCCATCAAAATTTACTGCCACATAATGTTACTGCGCATGCGTGCATGTACATGGCCGCTTTAAAAAGGAGTGCAAGGAATAATATTCCACTCTATTGAAATTTGCTACCAAATGATGTGCGCATGCTTGTATTTATGTAATCCAATTCCAGATATTCTTTTGAAACGCATGGAGTGTGATTACGTAATTGTGCGCATGTGCAAATCGTGGTAGCAAATTTCAACGGAGAAGCAAATCTTGACAGAATACCGGCAACAAAATTGTTGCTTAGAAAACGGCAGTAAAGTGTCTTCTGCTAGTTAATGCGCAATAGCTTCTAGCCTCCTGATTCACAATGATTCCCATAATGCTACTGAGAGGGCATTACTGTGACTTTGCAGAGAAGTACGGAGGCTACTGTGCATGTGCCGGTGGCCATTACTGTGGCAAGAGACATTTGCACCAATTGCAAAATTGACATTTATTTCTTGAAGGCTGAGACTCACTTTTAATAATATGCAAAGATAAATTAAACATTGAAATGCTTAATGCTTGCCTATTGCAAAAGTGTTACTAAGAAGTGTTGCATATGATGGTGTACATGTGTTTCACAAGTTTTATATCCCTTTAAGATTCTGTTCCATACTCTTAAAATAATGTATGGTTGACTTCTAGTATTAATGGGACAGTCTAGTCCAAAACAAACTTTCATTATTCAGATAGGGCATGTCATTTTAAACAATTTTATAATTTACTTCTGTCACCAATTTTGCTTTGTTCTCTTGGTATTCTTTGTTGAAAGCTAAATCTAGGAGGTTCATATGCTAATTTCTAAGCCCTTGAAGGCCACCTCTTAGCTCAGGGTATTTTTACAGTTTTTCACCACTAGAGTTTGTTAGTTCATGAGTTTCATATAGATAACACTGTGCTCATGCACGTGAAGTTCCCAGGAGCCAGCACCGATTGGCTAAAATGCAAGTCTGTCAAAAGAACTGAAATAAGGGGCAGTCTGCATAAGCTTAGAAACAAGATAATCACAGAGGTAAAACGTGTATTATTATAACTGTGTTGGTTATGCAAAACTAGGGAATGGGTAATAAAGGGATTATTTATCTTTTAAAACAATAATCTGTCCCTTTAATTAAAATCTAGTTATTTTATTCTAAAAACAAAACTTTCCGTTTAAAGTCTGAAGATTTTTATTGGTGCTATTAAGATGGTTTGTTTACAACAAATGATCCAGCCCCTAAGTTAGTTTATGGCCACAGTTAAACTAGGAGGAATTAACTGAATGCTCAGTGGTGCAGCATAATACATATGTATATACAATACATTCTGGGGTTTTTGATTTGCCCTTCTAAGGATTATTACATTTATTATTTAATGAAGTATAACCAGAAAAAAAATCCCAGTTAAAGAGCTCCTAGAATTTTATAATTAATCCCACATTCTGCAAACGTACATTAAAGGCATAGAAAAAAACAAAAGTCAAACATAATACTTCAGTGCAAAAACATTTTAAAGATGTTTAAAACAGATACTCGAATGAGAAGAAGATGAGTGTATTTTATGTTATATAAAGCTTAAAGTGTCCGTAAACCTGAAACATAATGTTATATAATTCTGCACATATTATATTAGCTTTATCTTTATAAAACCTAATATTCCCTTTGATTTTTTTTTAAAAAATGACAGTTTTTCAGACCCGCTCTCTGTGCTCTTCTGAGCGGGTCTGTTTTTTTCACACAGTGCATCGGGCCAGCTGTATAGTCGCAGCCCGGCCCGACCGCGCCATTATACACAGTGCAGCTCGCTCCTGCTCTGTGTATAATGACTGTGACTATACAGCTGGCCCGATGCGCTGTGTGAAAAAAACAGACCCGCTCAGAAGAGCACAGAGAGTGGGTCTGAAAAACTGTCATTTTTAAAAAAAATCAAAGGGTATATTATGTTTTATAAAGATAAGGCTAATATAATGTTATATAATTCTGCACTATGTGCAGAATTATATAACATTATTTTTGAGGTTTACTGTCCCTTTAAAAATATGAAATCATTGTTCTAATATTTTACTTTTTGTCTAGAATAGTTGTTTGACTGAACAAACCAAGTGTAAGCAATATTAACTGATAGTGAATACAAGCTTTAGTGTACGTAACCGTTTATGGAAGGCAAAGCCTACATCTGTAAAGCATTAACTTTGCTGGGTTCAGATCAGGCAAGAAACTTTGTTTATCATAGTTGAGTCAAGTTACGTAACCGAAAATGTGAAGGGAAAAAAAGAATAACAAACCCTCAGATCGGTGTAATTTCTAAGGAGATTAAATAGTTGTTCTTCATCTATTTTTAAATAATTTATTTGTGGAATGTAACCTAGTGATTACCTAGTTTTAGGCTGCTCATACTGATACTATGGGCAAGATTTATCAAAGTGAGAATAAGAAAATTCTCACATTTTGTCGTAAAAAAAACAAAAACCTCACAAATGATATCACCATATTTATGAAAGGTTATGCTCCAATAAAGTCGCAGCTTTTCAGGGGCCGATCCAATATGCAGCGTCGCCCGCAAAAGCCGACAACGCCAAATTTTGCACTGGTTTGGTATCACATATACGGCGTAGCATACAACTTACGCGCGTATATTTCTGCCTTCACCCGTATTTTTTTTACCCATAGACTGACATACAAAACACGTGCAGTTTGGTATCAGATATACAGCGTAAGGACTTACGCGCGCAGAATTCAGAAAATCTACTCCATTCTCATCTCGCCACAAATTGCAGGCGCAGCAACCCTTGCACTGACTAAAAAAGCAACGTAACTCCTTGGAGGCCTTAACAAACACATACATTTAAGCAGCATCTCAAGGTTAAAGGGACAGTATACTATGATATTGGTTTTTTAAGGTTTAGTTGTGTATTTGAAATAGTTTGAAGCCACAACATAATCAAATGGATTGAGCTTGTAGGTACTTTATCACATTGTGGACATATACTTGCTTATTTACTTTCAATTGGATTACCTTCATCTGTTTAGAACCCACTGGAGTGTAATTTATTCTGATGCTAACACAGCTTGGCACTGATGCTAAAATATATAAAGGGACAGTCAAGTCCAAAGAAAACCTTCTTTTAAATAGGGCATGTTATTTCAAACTACTTTCAGATTTAATTAGAACACTTGCTTTGTTCTTTTGGTATTCTTAGTTGAAAGCAAAACCTAGGATGGCTCATATGATCATTTCTAACACCATCTGGAAGGCTGCCTCTTTGCAATTGTGTCAACCTCTCACCTGCAGACTTAAAACACCTGATAATGCCCACCCTATCAATAACATCACTACTATATATACCAATGTGTCAATTTATATTGGATGTGAGATACATTGATTTACATCTTACAAGTGAATATTACTATATGTACCCTTCAGAAACAACTATTGTGGATGTGAGTTATAGTACAAGAATATGTCATAAACAGGATAATATTACCTTTATTGGGCCATTTCCACACAGGCCTTATTATATGTTTAAACAATATTAGTGTACTAAAACACCCCTCACATGGATGTGGATGACAATTATATGGTAAATAACAGAGGACAAGATTTATGGTGAACTATAAGAATATTTATTTTTCTTTCGGCTTCTTGGATGAGGGGGCTGAGGTGACTGGAGTGGATTTCCTGGTTTTCCTGGTTTGGAAAGCTTTAGATGATTCTGCTGGAGTGCTGGCCACAGATGATAGGCTGTGTCCTGCTGGTGTGTGAAGTGCTCAACCAACACACCCAAGAGTTGGTTTTGTTCCCTCCATCTGTTGTCAATCTGCATCTGCATATCAGAAATAACTCTCATCTGCGACTGTTTTTTTTACTATGCCATTTAATGATGCTGCCATGTCCCTCTGCAGCTCTATGGTACGCTGGAGTAACCTCTGTTGGCTCCTGTGAAACCTGTGTTGGCCTTTTTGTCTGCTTTTTGAGCCGCCTCTGGAGTGAAATGTATTCCTCGCCCAGGGGAGAATACAGTGGATCTACAGGCTCTTGAGCAGCAGTGATTCTAGGTGCAGGTTCAGCTCTATCTGCTGGTGCATCATGGACAACTGCAGCTGCTGGTGCTTCAGGGACAACTTCAGCTGCTGGTGCTTCAGGCACAACTTCAGCTGCTGGTGCTTCAGGCACAACTTCAGCTGCTGGTGCTTCATGGACAACTACAGCTAATTCAGGGACAACTTCAGCTGCTGGTGCTTCAGGGACAACTTCAGTTGCTGGTGCTTCAGGGACAACTTCAGCTGCTGGTGCTTCAGGGACAACTTCAGCTGCTGGTGCTTCAGGGACAACTTCAGCTGCTGGTGCTTCAGGGACAACTTCAGCTGCTGGTGCTTCAGGGACAACTTCAGCTGCTGGTGCTTCAGGGACAACTTCAGCTGCTGGTGCTTCAGGGACAACTGCAGCTGCTGGTGCTTCAGGGACAACTTCAGCTATATGCTCATCTGAGGTGGAGCTCTCCCGAGGGAAGCGGATGGTGGAGCTCTCCCGAGGGAAGCGGATGGTGGAGCTCTCCCGAGGGAAGCGGATGGTGGAGCTCTCCCGAGGGAAGCGGATGGTGGAGCTCTCCCGAGGGAAGCGGATGGTGGAGCTCTCAGGCTGGATTGGTAGTCCCATTGACGACTAGTGTGTGACCACTCAGCCTGTCCAGTTTGCATTTCTTGCGACATCCCCTGTGTGGAAAAGCCATGACTGGCCTGATATTGTGTTGGGGGGGGGGTAAAGAGACATATGGACCCTTTGTGGCTGACTTGACTCCCCCTCAAAGCCAAAAGGATATTCCTCAGGCCAGGTATCTTGCCAGGGGTCGTATGCCAATGGTGGTGGCATCACTTCTGGGTCCTCAACGGAGGCAATCCAACCCTGCTCATGCCTAGGAGCATACTGTCCATGTTGCTGCCTGAAGACTGGTGGTGGAGGTGGCTGCATGGCTGTGACTGGTGGTGGAGGTGGCTGCATGGCTGTGACTGGTGGTGGAGGTGGCTGCATGGCTGTGACTGGTGGTGGAGGTGGCTGCATGCCTGTGACTGGTGGTGGCGGCGGCGGCATGCCTGTTTGCAGCCTGGTGACAGGATGTTCTGTGGAGGAGTCAAATGATGATAGGGATTAGTACAGTCATATATATGTCCATGTGGGCATACAATATACATTGATGCATGCTAGGGACAATACTCATTCTCATGTCAAACTGTATAACATGCGTGTGCACAATGTGATTTGTGATATGAGGGATTTTAATTTGCACAGTATACAGGTATGTGATTCATACAATAGTTATGTGTACATGTCAGTGATGGAGAAAATGTGTTCTTTAAGTGACACTATGGTCACAAAATTTATTTTAGCCTGATGTAGGCACAGAACCTGCTTTCTGAGCTAAAAGTATTGTGATGGCTATAGTGTCCATTTACTGAAAACTCTACATGTGGCCTGTGTTACTCTGAGACATGTTAGTATTGCACTATTCCACCTCATATGAATTGCATTGTGTTAAGTAGCATTAATGTGAAATATAATTGTAGATGTTTTTGTTAGTAGGCCAAATACCATGCTCCTCATTGTGTACATTAATGTGTGACATTAAAGGATGTTATATCTCAAATACATATAATGCTGGTGTGTGGGATGTTACTCACCAGCATGAGGTGCTGTGGTTGCAGCCCCTGAGTCACGAGCCCCTGGAAGTCCACGGACTGCTGTGATACTCAGGGAGCTGCGTATCATCTCCTGCCAGGTGTTTTATTCGGTTTCCAGGGGTGGACCACCGCCTGTTCACCTCTGGTGCGTGGCTTCCTGCCCCATCTTCTCTTTCACCCGCCTCTTACAATCGTTCCACCTGTTTTTAAGTCCCTCGATAGTCCTCCTCTGCGGGGCCACACTGTTTACAGCATCCTCTACTGCCAACCATGCTGCCTTACGCCTTCGGGCAACGCCTTTGCCCTTCTCCTGGCCAAAGAGGGCACTGTGGTTGTCCATGATGGCCTGGACTAGCGCAACATTCTCATCGAATGAGAAGTTTGGGCATCTCATGCACTCCTCTGTGGCCACCTGGCTTCCTCTCTGGGATGTCCCTGGTGTGGGTCCCTCCCTATCCTCTCCCTCCTCCCCCCTTCTGTCCCCATGTGCACCCTCTGTCCCTCTTCTAAGTGTGCCTGGCCTCTGGGCATCTCCCCTCCCATCATCCCTTCTAACTCTCCCTCTCCCCACTCCACTTACTCCGCTCCCCTCCGCCCTACCTCTCCCTACCATCCTCACACTACACACACAAACACTCCCAGTTCAATCACACACAATCACAACCACACACTCAGCCTATCACACTGTAAAATTGAAATAAAATGTGTGAGGTGTTAGAAAAAAAAGTGTTGTGTATTTCTCTTGTTAAGTGTATTCAGTCCACGGCTCATCCATTACTTATGGGATTATATCTCCTTCCCAACAGGAAGTTGCAAGAGGATCACCCAAGCAGAGCTGCTATATAGCTCCTCCCCTCACATGTCATATCCAGTCATTCTCTTGCAACTCAACTAGATAGGTCGTTGTGAGAGGTCTGTGGTGTTTTTTATACTTAGTTTATTTCTTCAATCAAAAGTTTGTTATTTTAAATGGCACCGGAGTGTGCTGTTTGTTCTCAGGCAGTATTTAGAAGAAGAATCTGCCTGCGTTTTCTATGATCTTAGCAGAAGTAACTAAGATCCACTGGCTGTTCTCGCACATTCTGAGGAGTGGGGTAACTTTCAGAAAGGGAATAGCATGTGGGGAATCCTGCAAACAAGGTATGTGCAGTAAATTATTTTTCTAAGGAATGGAATTGACTAAGAAAATACTGCTGATACCGATGTAATGTAAGTACAGCCTTAAATGCAGCAGCGACTGGTATCAGGCTGATGAATGTATGTACAATAAGTAATTTTCTAAGGAATGGAATTTGACTAAGAAAATACTGTTAATACTGAAGTATTGTATAAGCCTTAACTGCAGTAGAAGCGACTGGTAGCAGGCTTATTAATAACACTACCTAACTTTTAAAGTGTATGTTTAAAACGTTTACTGGTATGTTATTAGTTTTTTGTGAGGTACTTTGGTGATAAATCTTTTGGGGCATGATTTTCCACATGGCTGTTGTTTATTTCTATATAGAAACGATTAACTAAGGTTTCCCACTGTTGTAATAGGAGTGGGAGGAGCCTATTTTAGCGCTTTCTTGCACAGTAAAAATTCAGTTTCAGTCTTCCTGCTTCTTCCTCCTTGATCCAGGACGTCTCTAGAGAGCTCAGGGGTCTTCAAAAGTCATTTTGAGGGAGGTAATCAGTCACAGCAGACCTGTGACAGTGTGTTTGACTGTGATAAAAACGTTAATTGTTAAATTGATTATCCGTTTTTGGGTATTAAGGGGTTAATCATCCATTTGCTAGTGGGTGCAATACTTTTCTAACTTAATACATTTACTGTGAAAATTTGGTTGCTATAACTGATTTGGTTCATTGTTATTTCAACTGTGACGTTTTTTTGTGCTTCTTAAAGGCGCAGTAGCGTTTTTTTATATTGCTTGTAAATTTATTTGAAAGGATTTTCCAAGCTTGCTAGTCTCATTGCGAGTCCGTTTAAACATGTCTGACACAGATGAATCTGTTTGTTCACTATGTTTGAAGGCCAATGTGGAGCCCCACAGAAATATGTGTACTAAATGTATTGATGTCACTTTGAATAAAAGTCAATCTATGTCTGTAAAGAAATTATCACCAGACAACGAGGGTGAAGTTATGCCGACTAACTCTCCTCACGTGTCAGTACCTTCGCCTCCCGCTCAGGAGGCGCGTGATATTGTGGCGCCAAGTACATCAGAGAGGCCCATACAAATCACTTTGCAAGACATGGCTGCTGTTATGACAGAGGTATTATCTAAATTGCCTGAATTAAGAGGCAAGCGCGATAGCTCTGGGTTAAGGACAGAGCGCGCTGATGATGTGAGAGCCATGTCTGATACTGCGTCACAATTTGCAGAACATGAGGACGGAGAGCTTCATTCTGTGGGTGACGGATCTGATCCAGGGAGACCGGATTCAGAGATTTCTAATTTTAAATTTAAGCTTGAGAACCTCCGCGTATTGCTAGGGGAGGTATTAGCGGCTCTGAATGATTGTAACACGGTTGCAATTCCAGATAATGTATGTAGGTTGGATAGATACTTTGCGGTACCGGTGTGTACTGACGTTTTTCCTATACCTAAAAGGCTTACAGAAATTATTAGCAAGGAGTGGGATAGACCCGGTGTGCCCTTTTCCCCACCTCCGATATTTAGAAAAATGTTCCCAATAGACGCCACCACACGAGACTTATGGCAGACGGTCCCTAAGGTGGAGGGAGCAGTTTCTACTTTAGCTAAGCGTACCACTATCCCGGTGGAAGATAGCTATGCTTTTTCGGATCCAATGGATAAAAAAATTAGAAGGTTACCTTAAGAAAATGTTTGTTCAACAAGGTTTTATCTTACAGCCCCTTGCATGCATTGCGCCTGTCACTGCTGCTGCGGCATTCTGGTTTGAGTCTCTGGAAGAGGCCATTCGCACAGCTCCATTGGATGAGATTATGGCCAAGCTTAAAGCACTTAAGCTAGCTAATGCATTTGTTTCTGATGCCGTTGTACATTTGACCAAACTAACGGCTAAGAACTCCGGATTCGCCATCCAGGCGCGCAGAGGGCTATGGCTTAAATCCTGGTCAGCTGATGTGACATCTAAATTGCTTAATATTCCTTTCAAAGGGCAGACCTTATTCGGGCCCGGCTTGAAAGAAATTATTGCTGACATTACTGGGGCTAAGGGTCATACTCTTCCTCAGGACAGGGCCAAGTCAAAGGCCAAACAGTCTAATTTTCGTGCCTTTCGTAACTTCAAGGCAGGAGCAGCATCAACTTCCTCCGCTCCAAAACAGGAAGGACCTGTTGCTCGTTATAGACAGGGCTGGAAAACTAACCAGTCCTGGAACAAGGGCAAGCAGGCCAGAAAGCCTCCTTCTGCCCCTAAGACAGCATGAAGAGAGGGCCCCCTTTCCGGAAACGGATCTAGTGGGGGGCAGACTATCTCTCTTCGCCCAGGCTTGGGCAAGAGATGTCCAGGATCCCTGGGCGTTGGAGATCATATCTCAGGGATATCTTCTGGACTTCAAAGCATCTCCTCCACAAGGTAGATTTCATCTTTCAAGGTTATCAGCAAACCAAATAAAGAAAGAGGCATTTCTACGCTGTGTGCAAGACCTCTTAGTAATGGGAGTGATCCACCCAGTTCCGCGGACGGAACAAGGGCAAGGGTTTTACTCAAATCTGTTCGTGGTTCCCAAGAAAGAGGGAACCTTCAGACCAATCTTAGACCTAAAAATCTTAAACAAATTCCTAAGAGTTCCATCATTCAAAATGGAAACTATTCGAACCATCCTACCCATGATCCAAGAGGGTCAATACATGACCACAGTAGACTTAAAGGATGCCTACCTTCATATACCGATTCACAAAGATCATTATCGGTACCTAAGATTTGCCTTTCTAGACAGGCATTACCAGTTTGTAGCTCTTCCCTTCGGGTTGGCTACGGCCCCGAGAATCTTTACAAAGGTTCTGGGCTCACTTCTGGCGGTTCTAAGACCGCGAGGCATAGCGGTGGCTCCGTATCTAGACGACATCCTGATACAGGCGTCAAGCTTTCAAATGGCCAAGTCTCATACAGAGATAGTTCTGGCATTTCTGAGGTCGCATGGGTGGAAAGTGAACGTGGAAAAGAGTTCTCTATCGCCACTCACAAGAGTCTCCTTTCTAGGGACTCTTATAGATTCTGTAGAGATGAAAATTTACCTGACGGAGTCCAGGTTATCAAAACTTCTAAATGCTTGCCGTGTCCTTCATTCCATTCCACGCCCGTCAGTGGCTCAGTGCATGGAAGTAATCGGCTTAATGGTAGCGGCAATGGACATAGTGCCATTTGCGCGCCTGCATCTCAGACCGCTGCAGTTATGCATGCTAGGTCAGTGGAATGGGGATTACTCAGATTTGTCCCCTCTGATAAATTTGGACCAAGAGACCAGAGATTCTCTTCTCTGGTGGCTTTCTCGGGTCCATCTGTCCATGGGTATGACCTTTCGCAGGCCAGATTGGACGATTATAACAACAGATGCCAGCCTTCTAGGTTGTGGCGCAGTCTGGAACTCCCTGAAGGCTCAGGGATTATGGACTCAGGAGTAGAAACTCCTCCCAATAAATATTCTGGAGTTGAGAGCAATACTCAATGCTCTTCTAGCTTGGCCTCAGTTAGCAACTCTGAGGTTCATCAGATTTCAGTCGGACAACATCACGACTGTGGCTTACATCAACCATCAAGGGGGAACCAGGAGTTCCCTAGCAATGTTGGAAGTCTCAAAGATAATTCACTGGGCAGAGTCTCACTCTTGCCACCTGTCAGCGATCTACATCCCAGGCGTGGAGAGCTGGGAGGCGGATTTTCTAAGTCGCCAGACTTTTCATCCGGGGGAGTGGGAACTTCACCCGGAGGTCTTCACTCAACTGATTCATCGTTGGGGCAAACCAGATCTGGATCTCATGGCGTCTCGCCAGAACGCCAAGCTTCCTTGTTACGGATTCAGGTCCAGGGACCCGGGAGCGGTGCTGATAGATGCTCTGACAGCCCCTTGGGTCTTCAACATGGCTTATGTGTTTCCACCATTTCCGATGCTTCCTCGACTGATTGCCAAGATCAAACAGGAGAGAGCATCGGTGATTCTGATAGCGCCTGCGTGGCCACGCAGGACCTGGTATGCAGACCTAGTGGACATGTCGTCATGTCCACCATGGTCTCTGCCTCTGAGGCAGGACCTTCTAATTCAGGGTCTTTTCAATCATCCAAATCTAATTTCTCTGAGGCTGACTGCATGGAGATTGAACGCTTGATTCTATCAAAGCGTGGCTTCTCGGAGTCGGTTATTGATACCTTAATACAGGCTCGGAAACCTGTTACCAGAAAAATTTACCATAAGATATGGCGTAAATATTTATACTGGTGCGAATCCAAGAGTTACTCATGGAGTAAGGTTAGGATTTCTAGGATATTGTCTTTTCTACAAGAGGGTTTAGAAAAGGGCTTATCTGCTAGTTCGTTAAAGGGACAGATTTCTGCTCTCTCTATTCTTCTACACAAACGTCTGGCAGAAGTTCCGGACGTTCAGGCTTTTTGTCAGGCTTTGGCTAGGATTAAGCCTGTGTTTAAGACTGTTGCTCCGCCGTGGAGTTTAAACTTAGTTCTTAAAGTTCTTCAAGGTGTTCTGTTTGAACCCCTTCATTCCATGTTATCTTGGAAAGTTCTGTTTTTGATGGCTATTTCCTCGGCTCGAAGAGTCTCTGAGTTATCTGCCTTACATTGTGATTCTCCTTATCTGATTTTCCATTCAGACAAGGTAGTTCTGCTTACTAAACCTGGGTTCTTACCTAAGGTAGTTTCTAACAGGAATATCAATCAAGAGATTGTTGTTCCATCACTGTGTCCTAACCCTTCTTCAAAGAAGGAACGACTCTTGCATAATCTGGACGTAGTCCGTGCCCTGAAGTTCTATTTGCAGGCAACTAAAGATTTTCGTCAAACTTCTTCCCTGTTTGTTGTTTACTCGGGACAGAGGAGAGGTCAAAAAGCTTCGGCTACCTCTCTCTCCTTTTGGCTTCGTAGCATAGTACGCTTAGCCTATGAGACTGCTGGACAGCAGCCTCCTGAAAAAATTACAGCTCATTCCACTAGAGCTGTGGCTTCCACCTGGGCCTTTAAGAATGAGGCCTGTTGAACAGATTTGCAAACTGCAACTTGGTCTTCACTTTTGCTTCTTCTGAGGCTGTTTTTGGGAGACAGGTTCTACAGGCAGTGGTTCCTTCCGTTTAAAGTTCCTGCCTTGTCCCTCCCATCATCCGTGTACTTTAGCTTTGGTATTGGTATCCCATAAGTAATGGATGACCCGTGGACTGAATACACTTAACAAGAGAAAACATAATTTATGCTTACCTGATAAATTTATTTCTCTTGTAGTGTATTCAGTCCACGGCCCGCCCTGTCTTTTAAGGCAGATCTAAATTTTAATTCAAACTACAGTCACCACTGCACCCTATGGTTTCTCCTTTCTTGTCTTGTTTCGGTCGAATGACTGGATATGACATGTGAGGGGAGGAGCTATATAGCAGCTCTGCTTCGGTGATCCTCTTGCAACTTCCTGTTGGGAAGGAGATATAATCCCATAAGTAATGGATGAACCGTGGACTGAATACACTACAAGAGAAATAAATTTATCAGGTAAGCATAAATTATGTTTTTGTATATGTATGTATGCAATATGTGTGCAATATGTAAAAATAAGTGTAAGTAAATGTACAAGCTTACCCAAACAAAAATTTGACTTAACTATTATGCTGCGCCTCTCTCACTACTCTTACTAATCCTAAACTCACTGTAGTGTGCTGTAGCTCAACGAACCATCCAAACACACTGAAGAAAATGGCGGCTACGCATGGGTTTATATATGACTTTTGAATAGCGTAATTACGTTGCGCATTTTAGATGGAGTCGAGGGTAATTTTTACGAGTCTTAGCCTAATTTGCATAAAACTACACTTTATTGAGACTTTACGTGGACAAAATACTGGCGTAAGTACTTGCAACGACTAAAATGTGTATTTGCGCACTTTTCGGAACAACTCCAGTGTGTCCTACTTACGCCACTTTAGCATCTGACGGCGCCGTATATTGGATACCCCAATGTGCGAGGGGAAATAACGAGCGGCGCGGGTTCCCTCGCTTGCGCCGAAAACTACGCCGTATATCGGATCGCGCCCCATATGTGTGAACAAATTGACTCATGACCATTCACAAGTCTTAAATATATGCAAATAAGTTGTCTGGAAATGCCTAATTCTTGTATTAATCTCTATTTGCATTTTAAAATGCCCGTATATATTCGCATTTCTCATATATTTATAAAAAGTGGTGCATGCAATATTCACTGTTTTTAATCTCGCCAATGTGTAGGTTGCGAGGAGTGAAAAATAAAGAGTGATATTGTTGTTGTTTGTCTGGAGGGAAAATGGAAATATGTCTCTTTCTTGCTGTATCTAGGGTTAAAAATTGCCCACAACAAGGCGCAGAACCTGAATAATATTAATAATTAAATAACAAAAAGGTATACACAAATTTATAAAAAAGTAAAATAATTTAAGTGCAATTGAAATAAGTGTATTAAAAAGAACGAAGATAAGCTCCAAAAAAGAGCAACCTTCCTTAATGAAAGAGAGCCAAAGAAGGGGCAAAATAAAAATAACTCTAATATATAAGAAATGAAATTCTTACTAACGATCACTTGATTAAATCAATAAACCATTTACCGGTGTCTAAAATTAAGATTGATAAATAAAGTGAAAATGAAATTTTCACACGAAAACTATGATCAGCCCTTCGCTTGACATCGCAAAAAGTTTTGCCCCAAAAATGTTTCTAGAATTTTGATAAATACTGGCGACATTTTTGACTTCACACATTGCGAACTATTGCGGAAATAATCGCAACTTTTTAGGCGCATTTTTTCAGGGCTTGTTAAATTCTGCCCTATGTGTTTATATCCAAAACTATAGTGGCAGATAATGGAGTACATTGCACACTTTTTTTTTTTTTTTTTTTTTAAAGGTAGCCCTTTCACTGCTTTTTGTAAAGTCAAACATTCTGCCAGCTGATACATTTTTTTTATTTGGGAACCTGTTGGCAAAATTCCTTAATACCTTTTTAAAAGGATATTCTAGAGTAAAAATAAAATTTCTTTAAAGGAACATTAAACCCAAAAATGTTCTTTTATGATTCAGATAGAGAATACAATTTTAAACAACATTCCAGTTTACTTCTATTACCTAATTTGCTGCAATCTTTAGATATCCTTTGTTAAAGAAATATCAATGCACATTGGTGAGCCAATCACATGAGTCATCTATATGCAGCCACCTATCAGAAGATATTGAGCCTATCTAGATATGCTTTACAGGAAAGAATATCAATAGAATGAAGTAAATTAGATAATAGATGTGAATTAGAAAGTTGTTTAAAATGGTATTCTCTATCTGAATCATGAAAGAAAAAAATTGGGTTTAATGTCCCTTTTAAAATATAGTTGCACCAGGTACGGTGCATTGCTGCTTTAGGTAAGCATACAGACTGTGAGCCAATCAGGAATGACCTATGTATATGTGCATTTTCCTCTTGCTTGCCCTTACCTCTGTGTTTAACACATGCAAAGGGGCTGAACACATACTTAAAGGGACATTTTGGTCCAAATTCTAATGCGCATAGATGAATTACATATTTAAATAGAAACATTTTTTGCAGTAAACCTGTATTGGCAAAAATGCTTCTAGTAAAAGTTATCACTGTTTTAGTGTTAACATTTTTTTTTGGCACGTGCATGTGACACATAGCTAGATATTCTCAGTGCACCAGCATGTAAAATACTACAGCTGTTCAGAGCATCAGTGGGTTTTGCATCATGTCAGCAATTAACAAATTGAGTCATTACCAAGTGCTGTGTTTAAAATGCTGGTGCACGGTGCATACAATACAATTTTCTAACAGCTATAGCTTTTATTAGAAGCTTTTTTTGTTAATACATGTATATTACAAAAATGCTTCTATTAAAAAGTGAAAGGCACCCATGTGGATTCCAATTTTGGCTAGAATGTCACTTTAATTTCAGCACCACAACAGCAATACATTAGTGAGTGCGTCTCTTGATTGGCGGCTATGAACATATGCTGCCCCTGATTATCTCAGTTGCTGCTCTCGGTTCCAATCAGCTGTGTGTTGCTGTTCCTGCACCAATTAGCTAATCACATAGCTATAGGCAAGCAATGGTGCGATAATAAAATATTATTGTCCCTTTAACCTCTTTTTATATTATGATTTAAATGTCATAAAAAATGGCATTGTGTGTGTTTTCTGCTTCATATTTTATTTATGGCGTTTTATTGTTAAAAAAAGAAGTTGGATGTCTAAATTTTATAATTAATTGTGTGTAATACAATCCATGTCTTCGCACCTGTTGCTAATGACTCTTTGGGTAAAGACTCCTTTATAAGCTGTGCATGTTGTTTCATCAAGCCAAACCATCAGCATATGATGCTCTAAAATCAAACTAATTTAACGCTTCCAAACAAGACTAGTTCTACTTTCTGAAATGTGCAGTTATCAGAATTTAAAGACAATTGTGTGAATCGGCATGTTTTATTTATTTATCTTTATGTATGTATGTATGTGTGTGTGTATGTATATGTATATATGTGTATATGTGTATATATATATATATATATATATAAGAAAGTTCTAGGCATATGCACTCCCACCAACCATTCAACTGCCAGGGTGCATTCAGAAAATTCAACAAATGTAACAGGAAAAGCACTCACTGGACTTCGGACTTCAAAAGTGGTAACAAAATTTATTGTGACGTTTCGGGACTTAACACGTCCCTTCCTCTGACAATTAAAAACTCCAAACAAACAGCCTAATAAAGGCTTACAAAACCCACCCCAAGCAGTATCTCCAATCACTGGAAACCGTGTGCAAAATACAATGGTCTCAACCAAACATGTGTGTTCAATAGAAATATATTCACAAATTCAAAATGAATAGATCAGCAATAATGGAAATAAATACAAAATGTGATACATGTGTAAATATAAATATAAATATAGGCCAAATATTGCCCCAAGTCCTCAACAAATGAATAAATAAAGTTCATATTAATCAAAACACCCCTATATCAAAAATGGACTCTCCTCCAACGTCACTAAGGGATTTAACAGCACATAGGGAAACTCCCCTTGTATCAATCAATGCCACAAATCACGGATCCAAAGTTCCAAAGATGTGTATAATAGGCGGCACTGTTTACATTCACTTACCGCACCTCCATTCATAAACTGTTAAATGAAAAACCAAACCCGATTGTTGTCCAAAATCACACTGAATAAACCCATCGTGGGTAGTTGCGTAACACCACGCCCCCTTGTCTCCCATTGGACCCATCAACACGTTGTCCAGGTAATAGGGAAAACAAAGGCGTACCACAGCAGTGGCCAAATAGTAGTTTTTTAAATCAGGGATTAAAATATCCGCCCCCTACGGGCGTGTCTCCTCACGTGTACTCCAAATACTAAAGTTGCTATGGCAACCTGTCACGAAAAATAAATAAACAAAAATCCCCACAAATCTCCTGTATTTCTCCAACATAGGTGTGTCCGGTCCACGGCGTCATCCTTACTTGTGGGATATTCTCTTCCCCAACAGGAAATGGCAAAGAGCCCAGCAAAGCTGGTCACATGATCCCTCCTAGGCTCCGCCTTCCCCAGTCATTCTCTTTGCCGTTGTACAGGCAACATCTCCACGGAGATGGCTTAGAGTTTTTTGGTGTTTAACTGTAGTTTTTATTCTTCAATCAAGAGTTTGTTATTTTAAAATAGTGCTGGTATGTACTATTTACTCTGAAACAGAAAAGAGATGAAGATTTCTGTTTGTAAGAGGAAAATGATTTTAGCAACCGTTACTAAAATCGATGGCTGTTTCCACACAGGACTGTTGAGAGGAATTAACTTCAGTTGGGGGAAACAGTGAGCAGACTTTTGCTGCTTGAGGTATGACACATTTCTAACAAGACGATGTAATGCTGGAAGCTGTCATTTTCCCTATGGGATCCGGTAAGCCATTTTTATTATATAAGAATAAAGGGCTTCACAAGGGCTGTTAAGACTGGTAGACATTTTCTGGGCTTAAACGATTGATATATAAGCATTTTTAATACTTCATAGCTTTGAGGAATTATTTTATTCTTGGGAATTATGTAAAATAACCGGCAGGCACTGTATTGGACACCTTATTCTCTAGGGGCTTTCCCTAATCATAGGCAGAGCCTCATTTTCGCGCCTCTATTGCGCACTTGTTTTTGGGAAGCATGACATGCAGATGCATGTGTGAGGAGCTCTGATACATAGAAAAGGCTTTCTGAAGGCGTCATTTGGTATCGTATTCCCCTTTGGGCTTGGTTGGGTCTCAGCAAAGCAGATACCAGGGACTGTATAGGGGTTAAATATAAAAACGGCTCCGGTTCCGTTATTTTAAGAGTTAAAGCTTTCAAATTTGGTGTGCAATACTTTTAAGGCTTTAAGACACCGTGGTGAAATTTTGGTGAATTTTGAACAATTCCTTCATACTTTTTCACATTTGCAGTAATAAAGTGTGTTCAGTTTAAAATTTAAAGTGACAGTAACGGTTTTATTTTAAAACGTTTTTTGTACTTTGTTATCAAGTTTATGCCTGTTTAACATGTCTGAACTACCATATAGACTGTGTTCTGTATGTGGGGAAGCCAAGGTTCCTTCTCATTTAAATAGATGTGATTTATGTGACACAAAATTTAGAGAAAATGATGCCCAAGATGATTCCTCAAGTGAGGGGAGTAAGCATGGTACTGCATCATCCCCTCCTTCGTCTACGCCAGTCTTGCCCACACAGGAGGCCCCTAGTACATCTAGTGCGCCAATACTCCTTACTATGCAACAATTAACGGCTGTAATGGATAATTCTATCAAAAACATTTTAGCCAAAATGCCCACTTATCAGCGAAAGCGCGACTGCTCTGTTTTAGAAAATACAGAAGAGCATGAGGACGCTGATGATATTGGTTCTGAAGTGCCCCTACACCAGTCTGAGGGGGCCAGGGAGGTTTTGTCTGAGGGAGAAATTTCAGATTCAGGGAAAATTTCTCAACAAGCTGAACCTGATGTAATTACATTCAAATTTAAATTGGAACATCTCCGCGCTCTGCTTAAGGAGGTGTTATCTACTCTGGATGATTGTGAGAATTTGGTCATTCCAGAGAAATTATGTAAGATGGACAAGTTCCTAGAGGTCCCGGGGCCCCCCGAAGCTTTTCCTATACCCAAGCGGGTGGCGGATATTGTAAACAAAGAATGGGAAAGGCCCGGCATACCTTTCGTCCCTCCCCCTATATTTAAGAAATTGTTTCCTATGGTCGACCCCAGAAAGGACTTATGGCAGACAGTCCCCAAGGTCGAGGGGGCGGTTTCTACTCTAAACAAACGCACCACTATACCCATAGAAGATAGTTGTGCTTTCAAAGATCCTATGGATAAAAAATTAGAGGGTTTGCTTAAAAAGATGTTTGTTCAGCAAGGTTACCTTCTACAACCAATTTCATGCATTGTTCCTGTCACTACAGCAGCGTGTTTCTGGTTCGATGAACTAGAAAAGGCGCTCAATAAAGATTCTTCTTATGAGGAGATTTTGGACAGAATTCATGCTCTCAAATTGGCTAACTCTTTCACCTTAGACGCCACTTTGCAATTGGCTAGATTAGCGGCGAAAAATTCTGGGTTTGCTATTGTGGCGCGCAGAGCGCTTTGGCTAAAATCTTGGTCAGCGGATGCGTCTTCCAAGAATAAATTGCTTAACCTTCCTTTCAAGGGGAAAACGCTGTTTGGCCCTGACTTGAAAGAGATTATTTCTGATATCACTGGGGGTAAGGGCCACGCCCTTCCTCAGGATAGGTCTTTCAAGGCTAAAAATAAACCAAATTTTCGTCCCTTTCGCAGAAACGGACCAGCCACAAGTGCTACATCCTCTAAGCAAGAGGGTAATACTTCTCAAGCCAAGCCAGCCTGGAGGCCAATGCAAGGCTGGAACAAAGGTAAGCAGGCCAAGAAACCTGCCACTGCTACCAAGACAGCATGAGATGTTGGCCCCCGATCTGGTGGGGGGCAGACTCTCTCTCTTCGCTCAGGCTTGGGCAAGAGATGTTCTGGATCCTTGGGCGCTGGAAATAGTCTCCCAAGGTTATCTTTTGGAATTCAAGGGGCTTCCCCCAAGGGGGAGGTTCCACAGGTCTCAATTGTCTTCAGACCACATAAAAAAACAGGCATTCTTACATTGTGTAGAAGACCTGTTAAAAATGGGAGTGATTCATCCTGTTCCATTAGGAGAACAAGGGATGGGGTTCTACTCCAATCTGTTCATAGTTCCCAAAAAAGAGGGAACATTCAGACCAATCTTAGATCTCAAGATCCTAAACAAGTTTCTCAAGGTTCCATCGTTCAAAATGGAAACCATTCGAACAATTCTTCCTTCCATCCAGGAAGGTCAATTCATGACCACGGTGGATTTAAAGGATGCGTATCTACATATTCCTATCCACAAGGAACATCATCGGTTCCTAAGGTTCGCCTTTCTGGACAAGCATTACCAGTTTGTGGCACTTCCGTTCGGATTAGCCACTGCTCCAAGAATTTTCACAAAGGTACTGGGGTCCCTTCTAGCGGTGCTAAGACCAAGGGGCATTGCAGTAGTACCTTACTTGGACGACATTCTGATTCAAGCGTCGTCCCTTCCACAAGCAAAGGCTCACACGGACATCGTCCTGGCCTTTCTCAGATCTCACGGGTGGAAAGTGAACGTAGAAAAAAGTTCTCTGTCTCCGTCAACAAAAGTTCCCTTCTTGGGAACAATAATAGACTCCTTAGAAATGAGGATTTTTCTGACAGAGGCCAGAAAATCAAAACTTCTAAACTCTTGTCAAGTACTTCATTCTGTTCCTCTTCCTTCCATAGCGCAGTGCATGGAAGTAATAGGTTTGATGGTCGCGGCAATGGACATAGTTCCTTTTGCGCGAATTCATCTGAGACCATTACAACTGTGCATGCTCAGTCAGTGGAATGGGGATTATACAGACTTGTCTCCGACGATACAAGTAGATCAGAGGACCAGAGATTCACTCCGTTGGTGGCTGTCCCTGGACAACCTGTCACAGGGGATGAGCTTCCGCAGACCAGAGTGGGTCATTGTCACGACCGACGCCAGTCTGGTGGGCTGGGGCGCGGTCTGGGGACTCCTGAAAGCTCAGGGTCTTTGGTCTCGGGAAGAATCTCTTCTCCCGATAAATATTCTGGAACTAAGAGCGATATTCAATGCTCTCAAGGCTTGGCCTCAACTTGCAAAGGCCAACTTCATACGGTTTCAATCGGACAACATGACGACTGTTGCGTACATCAACCATCAGGGGGGAACAAGGAGTTCCCTGGCGATGGAAGAAGTGACCAAAATTATTCAATGGGCGGAGTCTCACTCCTGCCACTTGTCTGCAATCCACATTCCAGGAGTGGAAAATTGGGAAGCGGATTTTCTGAGTCGTCAGTCATTTCATCCGGGGGAGTGGGAACTCCATCCGGAAATCTTTGCCCAAATTACTCAGTTGTGGGGCATTCCAGACATGGATCTGATGGCCTCTCGTCAGAACTTCAAGGTTCCTTGCTACGGGTCCAGATCCAGGGATCCCAAGGCGACTCTAGTAGATGCACTAGTAGCACCTTGGACCTTCAAACTAGCGTATGTATTCCCACCGTTTCCTCTCATCCCCAGGCTGGTAGCCAGGATCTATCAGGAGAGGGCATTGGTGATCTTGATAGCTCCTGCGTGGCCACGCAGGACTTGGTATGCAGACCTGGTGAATATGTCATCGGCTCCACCATGGAAGCTACCTTTTGAGACGGGACCTTCTTGTTCAAGGTCCGTTCGAACATCCGAATCTGGTCTCACTCCAACTGACTGCTTGGAGATTGAACGCTTGATTTTATCAAAGCGAGGGTTCTCAGATTCTGTCATTGATACTCTTGTTCAGGCCAGAAAGCCTGTAACTAGAAAAATCTACCATAAAATATGGAAAAGATATATCTGTTGGTGTGAATCTAAAGGATTCCCTTGGGACAAGATAAAAATTCCTAAGATTCTATCCTTTCTTCAAGAAGGTTTGGAGAAAGGATTATCTGCAAGTTCTTTGAAGGGACAGATTTCTGCTTTGTCTGTGTTACTTCACAAAAAGCTGGCAGCTGTGCCAGATGTTCAAGCTTTTGTTCAGGCTCTGGTTAGAATCAAGCCTGTTTACAAACCTTTGACTCCTCCTTGGAGTCTCAATTTAGTTCTTTCAGTTCTTCAGGGGGTTCCGTTTGAACCCTTACATTCCGTTGATATTAAGTTATTATCTTGGAAAGTTTTGTTTTTGGTTGCAATTTCTTCTGCTAGAAGAGTTTCAGAGTTATCTGCTCTGCAGTGTTCTCCTCCTTATCTGGTGTTCCATGCAGATAAGGTGGTTTTGCGTACTAAACCTGGTTTTCTTCCGAAAGTTGTTTCTAACAAAAACATTAACCAGGAGATAGTCGTGCCTTCTTTGTGTCCGAATCCAGTTTCAAAGAAGGAACGTTTGTTGCACAATTTGGATGTAGTTCGTGCTCTAAAATTCTATTTAGATGCTACAAAGGATTTTAGACAAACATCTTCCTTGTTTGTTGTTTATTCTGGTAAAAGGAGAGGTCAAAAAGCAACTTCTACCTCTCTCTCTTTTTGGCTTAAAAGCATCATCAGATTGGCTTACGAGACTGCCGGACGGCAGCCTCCTGAAAGAATCACAGCTCATTCCACTAGGGCCGTGGCTTCCACATGGGCCTTCAAGAACGAGGCTTCTGTTGATCAGATATGTAAGGCAGCGACTTGGTCTTCTCTGCACACTTTTACTAAATTTTACAAATTTGATACTTTTGCTTCTTCTGAGGCTATTTTTGGGAGAAAGGTTTTGCAAGCCGTGGTGCCTTCCATCTAGGTGACCTGATTTGCTCCCTCCCTTCATCCGTGTCCTAAAGCTTTGGTATTGGTTCCCACAAGTAAGGATGACGCCGTGGACCGGACACACCTATGTTGGAGAAAACAGAATTTATGTTTACCTTATAAATTACTTTCTCCAACGGTGTGTCCGGTCCACGGCCCGCCCTGGTTTTTTAATCAGGTCTGATAATTTATTTTCTTTAACTACAGTCACCACGGTATCATATGATTTCTCCTATGCAAATATTCCTCCTTTACGTCGGTCGAATGACTGGGGAAGGCGGAGCCTAGGAGGGATCATGTGACCAGCTTTGCTGGGCTCTTTGCCATTTCCTGTTGGGGAAGAGAATATCCCACAAGTAAGGATGACGCCGTGGACCGGACACACCGTTGGAGAAAGTAATTTATCAGGTAAACATAAATTCTGTTTTTCATTGGTCCTCATATCACACCCACACCGGGTGTGTAACAACTTAACTAAGCCCACACAAAATAAGCTATGCGCAAATACACGAGCCGATCAGATATATCTGGACAATAGTATATGTTACACATAACCTTTAGTCAACATGACCAGTGGGTTACTACCGCAAGTGCGCGTATTGAAACTCTATGAGATAGTTGCCTCACACCACATTTACTCCTATTGAACGGCTCACTCAGCTGTCAAAGTGACTAACCAAACAGAAGCAACACAGGTCAATATTGATATGCTTGTATCGGAGAAAACAACATCCGCCCACAGTGGGCGTACCTCCACTAGAACCAAACAAGCGCTCAGGTTGCTACAGGCAATAAAACCAAACACATAGAGTCACAGCTAAAGTGCAAGACAGAGAATCCAATCAGTCACCCCATAGTGAAATTCCTAACCAACCGTAGGAACCCTACCACCAACGGGGGGAGAGAAGAGGGGGGGAAAGGGGGAGGGAAGAAAAAAGAAAGGAAAGAAAAAACAAAAGAAACAGAGAAAGAAAAAGAAATAAGAAAGAGAAGAGACAAGAAAAGGGGAAATGCCCCCTATGGAACTGAATCGTATATTCTCATTGGACGCTGAACTCGTGGACTCTCATTGGAATTGTAATCGGCTGTAATCACTATTAGAGTCAAAGATCAGCCTAGATATGCTTGCCACCCTGTATGAGTATTAAGGCCTCTGGGAGTCAGTGTGTCCAATTCATGGATCCAACGAGTCTCCTTCTGCAGTAGTATTTTGGCTCTATTTCCTCCTCTCTTCATACTTGGCACATGGTCAATCAAACGCAATCTCATGTCCGTTACGGTATGATTCCTCTCAAGGAAATGACGAGCCACCGGTTGATCAGCCTTGCCATTCTTCAGAGCTGATCTAATACTTGACCGGTGGTTCGCCATCCTAGTCCTGGCATCGTCCGTCGTTTTACCAATGTAGAACATACCACACGGGCAATTAAGGAGGTATATAACAAAGGTAGTAGTGCACGTTAAGAAGTGGTTAATCCTATACTTCTTCTTCTTCTCTGGGTGCTGGAAAGAATTCACTGCATGCATACTATTGCACGTGACGCAACCAAGGCATTTGAAACACCCCTTCTTTCTCCAACATAGGTGTGTCCGGTCCACGGCGTCATCCTTACTTGTGGGATATTCACCTCCCCAACAGGAAATGGCAAAGAGCCCAGCAAAGCTGGCCATATAGTCCCTCCCAGGCTCCGCCTACCCCAGTCATTCTCTTTGCCGTTGCACAGGCAACATCTCCACGGAGATGGCTAAGAGTTTTTTTGGTGTTTAAATGTAGTTTTATTCTTCAATCAAGAGTTTGTTATTTTAAAATAGTGCTGGTATGTACTATTTACTCTGAAACAGAAAAGAGATGAAGATTTCTGTTTGTAAGAGGAAAATGATTTTAGCAACCGTTACTAAAATCGATGGCTGTTTCCACACAGGACTGTTGAGAGGAATTAACTTCAGTTGGGGGAAACAGTGAGCAGACTTTTGCTGCTTGAGGTATGACACATTTCTAACAAGACTTGGTAATGCTGGAAGCTGTCATTCTCCCTATGGGAACCGGTAAGCCATTTTCTTAGTTTAGTATAAGAATAAAGGGCTTCATTAGGGCTTAAAAAACTGGTAGACATTTTTCTGGGCTAAAACGATTACTTTACTAAGCATATTTGGCAGATTATAACTATTAATAGTTATTATAATCTTGGGGATTGTTTTAAAAAAACGGCAGGCACTGTATTGGACACCTTTTTCACTGGGGGGCCTTTTCTAGTCATAGGCAGAGCCTCATTTTCGCGCCACTAATGCGCAGTTGTTTTTGGAAAGCAAGGCATGCAGATGCATGTGTGAGGAGCTAAGAACCACTGAAAAAGCTTATAGAAGGCATCATTTGGTATCGTATTCCCCTCTGGGCTTGGTTGGGTCTCAGCAAAGCAGATACCTGGGACTGTATAGGGGTTAAATGTAAAAACGGCTCCGGTTCCGTTATTTTAAGGGTTAAAGCTTTCAAATTTGGTGTGCAATACTTTTAAGGCTTTAAGATACTGTGGTGAAATTTTGAACAATTCCTTCATACTTTTTCACATATTCAGTAATAAAGTGTGTTCAGTTTAAAATTTAAAGTGACAGTAACGGTTTTATTGTAAAAAGTTTTTTGTGCTTTGTTGACAAGTTTAAGCCTGTTTAACATGTCTGAACCATCAGATAACGATGTTCTATATGTCTGAAAGCCAAGGTTTCTCCCCATTTAAATATATGTGATAATTGTGTCATAGTGTCCAAACAAAGTAGGGACAATAATGCCATAGATAATGATATTGCCCATGATGATTCCTCAAATGAGGGGAGTAAGCATGGTACTGCATCATCCCCTTCTGTGTCTACACCAGTTTTGCCCACACAAGAGGCCCCTAGTACATCTAGTGCGCCAATACTTATTACCATGCAACAATTAACGGCTGTAATGGATAATTCTATTACAAACATTTTATCCAAAATGCCTACTTATCAGAGAAAGCGCGATTGCTCTGTTTTAAACACTGAAGAGCAAGAGGGCGCTGATGATAACTGTTCTGACATGCCCTCACACCAATCTGAAGGGGCCAGGAGGGAGGTTTTGTCTGAGGGAGAAATTTCAGATTCAGGGAAAATTTCTCAACAAGCTGAACCTGATGTTGTAACATTTAAATTTAAATTAGAACATCTCCATAGAGGTTCCGGTGTCCCCTGATGCTTTTCCTATACCCAAGCGGGTGGCGGACATAGTAAATAAGGAGTGGGAAAGGCCCGGCATACCTTTTGTTCCTCCCCCTATATTTAAGAAATTATTTCCTATAGTCGACCCCAGAAAGGACTTATGGCAGACAGTCCCCAAGGTCGAGGGGGCGGTTTCTACTCTAAACAAACGCACTACTATTCCTATAGAAGATAGTTGTGTTTTCAAGATCCTATAGATAAAAAGTTAGAGGGTTTGCTTAAAAAGATGTTTGTTCAGCAAGGTTACCTTCTACAACCAATTTCATGCATTGTTCCTGTCACTACGGCAGCGTGTTTCTGGTTCGAAGAACTAGAAAAGTCGCTCAATAAAGAATCTTCGTATGAGGAGGTTATGGACAGAGTTCAAGCACTTAAATTGGCTAACTCTTTTATTTTAGATGCCGCTTTGCAATTAGCTAGATTAGCGGCGAATAATTCAGGGTTTGCTATCGTGGCGCGCAGAGCGCTTTGGCTAAAGTCTTGGTCAGCGGATGTGTCCTCCAAGACCAAATTGCTTAACATCCCTTTCAAGGGTAAAACACTGTTTGGCCCTGACTTGAAAGAGATTATTTCAGACATCACTGGGGGAAAGGGCCACGCCCTTCCTCAGGATAGGTCTTTTAAGGCTAAAAATAAGCCAAATTTTCGTCCCTTTCGCAGAAACGGACCAGCCTCAAATTCTACACCCTCTAAGTAAGAGGGTAATACTTCTTAAACCAAGCCAGCCTGGAGACCGATGCAAGGCTGGAACAAGGGTAAGCAGGCCAAGAAACCTGCCACTGCTACCAAAACAGCATGAAGTGTTGGTCCCCGATCCGGGACCGGATCTGGTGGGGGGCAGACTTTCTCTCTTTGCTCAGGCAAGAGATATTCAGGATCCTTGGGCGCTAGAAATAGTTTCTCAAGGTTATCTCCTGGAATTCAGGGAACTACCCCCAAGGGGAAAGTTCCACAGGTCTCAATTATCTTCGAACCAAATAAAAAGACAGACATTCTTATATTGTGTAGAAGACCTGTCAAGAATGGGAGTGATTCATCCTGTTCCATTAGGAGAACAAGGGATGGGGTTTTACTCCAACCTGTTCATAGTTCCCAAAAAAGAGGGAACATTCAGACCAATTTTAGATCTCAAGATTCTAAACAAGTTTCTAAGGGTTTCATCGTTCAAAATGGAAACCATTCGAACGATCCTTCCTACCATCCAGGAAGGTCAATTCATGACCACGGTGGATTTAAAGGATGCGTACCTACATATTCCTATCCACAAGGAATATCTTCGGTTCCTAAGGTTCGCCTTTCTGGACAAGCTTTACCAGTTTGTGGCACTTCCATTCGGATTAGCCACTGCTCCAAGGATTTTCACAAAGGTACTAGGGTCCCTTCTAGCGGTGCTAAGACCAAGGGGCATTGCAGTAGTACCTTACTTGGACGACATCCTGATTCAAGTGTCGTCTCTGTCAAAAGCAAGGGCTCATACGGACATTGTCCTAGCCTTTCTCAGATCTCACAGGCGGAAAGTGAACATAGAAAAAAGTTCTCTGTCCCCGTCAACAAGAGTTCCCTTCTTGGGAACAATAATAGTTTCCTTAGAAATGAAGATTTTTCTGACAGAGGCTAGAAAATCAAACTTCTAAGCTCTTGTCAGGTACTTCATTCTGTTCTTCTTCCTTCCATAGTGCAGTGCATGGAAGTAATAGGTTTGATGGTTGCGGCAATGGACATAGTTCCTTTTGCACGAATTTATCTAAGACCATTACAACTGTGCATGCTCAGACAGTGGAATGGGGATTATACAGACTTGTCTCCGACGATCCAAGTAGATCAAAGGACCAGAGATTCACTCTGTTGGTGGCTGACCCTGGACAACCTGTCACAGGGAATGAGCTTCCGCAGACCAGAGTGGGTCATTGTCACGACCGACGCCAGTCTGGTGGGCTGGGGCGCGGTCTGGGAACCCCTGAAAGCTCAGGGTCTATGGTCTCGGGAAGACTCTCTTCTCCAGATAAACATTCTGGAACTGAGAGCGATATTCAATGCTCTCAAGGCTTGGCCTCGACTAGCAAAGGCCAAATTCATAAGGTGTCAATCAGACAACTTGACGACTGTTGCATATATCAACCATCAGGGGGGAACAAGGAGTTCCCTGGTGATGGAGGAGCATCCGGGGGAGTGGGAACTCCATCCGGAAATCTTTGCCCAAATAACTCAATTATGGGGCATTCCAGACATGGATCTGATGGCCTCTCGTCAGAACTTCAAGGTCCCTTGTTACGGGTCCAAATCCAGGGATCCCAAGGCGACTCTAGTGGATACAATAGTAGCACCTTGGATCTTCAACCTAGCTTATGTATTCCCACCGTTTCCTCTCATTCCCAGGCTGGTAGCCAGGATCAATCAGGAGAGGGCTTCGGTGATCTTGATGGTTCCTGCGTGGCCACGCAGGACTTGGTATGCAGACCTGGTGAATATGTCATCGGCTCCACCATGGAAGCTACCTTTGAGACAGGACCTTCTTGTTCAAGGTCCATTCGAACATCCGAATCTGGTTTCCCTCCAACTGACTGCTTGGAGATTGAACGCTTGATTCTTTCAAAGCGTGGGTTTTCAGATTCTGTAATAGATACTCTTATTCAGGCTAGAAAGCCTGTAACTAGAAAAATTTACCATAAAATATGGAAAATATATATCTGTTGGTGTGAATCTACAGGATTCCCATGGAACAAGATAAAAATTCCTAAGATTCTTTCCTTTCTACAAGAAGGTTTGGAGAAAGGATTTTCTGCAAGTTCTCTGAAGGGACAGATCTCTGCTTTATCTGTTTTACTTCACAAAAGGCTGGCAGCTGTGCCAGACGTTTAAGCGTTTGTTCAGGCTCTGGTTAGAATCAAGCCTGTTTACAGACCTTTGACTCCTCCCTGGAGTCTTAATCTAGTTCTTTCAGTTCTTCAAGGGTTCCCTTACATTCCGTAGATATTAAGTTATTATCGTGGAAAGTTTTGTTTTTGGTTGCAATTTCTTCTGCTAGAAGAGTTTCTGAGTTATCTGCTCTGCAGTGTTTTCCGCCCTATCTGGTCTATGCAGATAAGGTGGTTTTGCGTACTGAGCCTGGTTTTTTTCCGAAGGTTGTTTCCAACAAAAATATTAACCAGTTTCAAAGAAGGAACGTTTGTTACACAATTTGGACGTAGTCCGTGCTCTAAAATTCTATTTAGAGGCTACAAAAGATTTCAGACAAACATCTTCCTTGTTTGTTGTTTATTCTGGTAAAAGGAGAGGTAAAAAAGCAACTTCTACCTCTCTTTTCCTTTTGGCTTAAAAGCATTATCAGATTGGCTTTTGAGACTGCCGGACGGCAGCCTCCTGAAAATATCACAGCTCACTCCACTAGGGCTGTGGCTTCCACATGGGCCTTCAAGAACGAGGCTCCTGTTGACCAGATATGTAAGGCAGCGACTTGGTCTTCACTGTACTCTTTTGCCAAATTTTACAAATTTTATACTTTTGCTTCTTCGGAGGCTATTTTTGGGAGAAAGGTTTTGCAAGCCGTGGTGCCTTCCGTTTAGGTGACCTGATTTGCTCCCTCCCTTCATCCGTGTCCTAAAGCTTTGGTATTGGTTCCCACAAGTAAGGATGACGCCGTGGACCGGACACACCTATGTTGGAGAAAACAGAATTTATGCTTACCTGATAAATTACTTTCTCCAACGGTGTGTCCGGTCCACGGCCCGCCCTGGTTTTTTAATCAGGTCTGAGGAATTATTTTCTCTAACTACAGTCACCACGTTACCATATGGTTTCTCCTATATATATTTCCTCCTGTCCGTCGGTCGAATGACTGGGGTAGGCGGAGCCTGGGAGGGACTATATGGCCAGCTTTGCTGGGCTCTTTGCCATTTCCTGTTGGGGAGGAGAATATCCCACAAGTAAGGATGACGCCGTGGACCGGACACACCGTTGGAGAAAGTAATTTATCAGGTAAGCATAAATTCTGTTTTTTCTTCAGCCAAGTCTGTTTATCAGATATAGGTGAGATGTCAGTCTTCATGAGTGAATCCCTTAGGCTTCTCCCCCTACGATAAGCCAAACCATAGGCAAAATTACAAAACAAATTAATACAACACACAGAGAAAACCCAGCACCCTTGACGTGGTACCTGAGCTTGTCCCATTTGGCCAGATGCGGTGACTAACCTTTCCATTTTTGCTTTTAAATCTTAGCTGAGAGCTTGTGAGTGAGTGCTGGGTTTTCTCTGTGTGTTGTATTAATTTGTTTTGTAATTTTCCCTATGGTTCTTGCACCCAGACCTGTCTGGGGCTAACTGCTTGTGGCTCTGGGGACAGCTCAGCTTCCTGTGAGTGCCAGTGGCACCCAGGGCTGAGCATGTTGCAGGGTCATGGGATGTGTACCCGGTCCGGTATGAGAGTGCAGTTCCCTTCCGTGTTTTGTGTGTGTGTGTATATATATATATATATATATATATATATATATATATATATATATATATATATACATATACATACACAATGTGTGTATGTATGTGTGTGTGTGTGTATGTATGTGTGTGTGTATATATATATATATATATATACACGTGTGTGTGTGTGTGTGTGTATATATATATATAGATAAAGTGCACTCCTAACTTCAAATATTAGGCCTTGGGTGCAGCAAAAGTGATATCCAATGTATGCAGAAGGAAGCGCACTCCAAAGGACTTGTTTAAATTATTCACCTTAATTCTGTGAACGTTTTCGAGCTTAAACAGCTCGTCCTCAGACAGACACAATTTTGTCTGTCTGAGGACGAGCTGTTTAAGCTCGAAAACGTTCACAGAATTAAGGTGAATAATTTAAACAAGTCCTTTGGAGTGCGCTTCATTCTGCAAACATATTATGTATTTGTGTATTATGTGTCTCAGTTTAATCCCTCTGTGACATATTATGTACAACTGTGCAAAGATGTGTGTAGCAAACAAATAGATTTTAACAAAGAATATGCTCAACACAATGTACTAAAAACAATACTCTCCTTGTTAAATAAAGTGACCGCTGCCCTTCCTCAGTCTCTCCCCAAGGACTGTATAAGCAATAGACAAAACGAAATGGATGGCGCTGGTCTTGCAGAATGATAAGTTTCTGATAATAGATAGAAATGGACTTGATGTGCAAGTTAAAATCTGTTGCAATAATGTGCAATATACTCACTCCTTAAGTAACGTGAGTCCTGCTTCTATGGTATATCCCTCTGTAATATGTCCCTCTCCAAAGGCAACAACAAGGAGGTTTTCAACACGGGGCTGAAAAAGGATTGGAACCTAATCAGCAGTAAAGTGAAACTTTAAATTGAAGAAACAAGTAGTAACTTACTTATCCAAAATAGCAAGTCCGGCTCGTCACAGCGAAATAATTGCGAAATATGTAAGATAAAAAATGGTTTATTGTAGCTCTACGCGTTTCAACGCTTAAGCGTCTTTTTCAAGAGCAATAAAAGACGATAAAAACAAGTAACAGTTTGTATGATGCTGTGACAATGTAGCCGGCTTTTATACAAATATATCGATGTTCCAATTTCCTGTCTGTGGCAGGAAATTGGACTCACATAATAGAAACAGAAATAAAAGTACAAATTCCTACTAGATGTTTAGGCCCAACCTTATTTTTTAAAAATTGTTAAATCTTTTTATGTCGCTCATTTAACTTTGAAATATTAACTTTATATTAGGTTCGGCATAAACATGAACAATAAAAGTGACCAATCAGTGAATTACTTTGCATTTTTATCCAATGAGAAGACAGAGTTAGATTAAGTCCCCATTCGAGTATTCCTTGAGTTTCAGTTCCCTTTAAGGTCCGCTTTAAATTCACGTGATACTTTTAGCCAATCCCATGGTGTTAGAAGATTTTCCGTTGATCTATGACATCGTGTGGGCTCGCTAGTCACGTGTTATTTCTGACCAATCTGTGAGGACGTTTTTCCTTTGTGGCTTTAACCAAATGTTCCGTTATAGGGATTTACGATCATACATTCTATGAATAGAAAATAGAATAGCGGCAGTATCCATTCTAAACACCAATACAATTGAATGTTATCTAGTTGGTTTATGACAATTTTATATATAATTTGATAACATGAGAAATATGTGCAAAGATGTTTTGCGCTGTGCGGACTTTAGTGCATGTAAATGAAGATTTAATTCTAGTCACTAAATGGTACTTTCCAAAGTTTTCTTTCTATAAAGAAGACTTTTGCGATAGCCTTAAATTACATATAACTCAGTAACATAGACATTTATGCGATGGTATATACAATATAAATACTTTGCAAACACATTAAAGACCGTATTATCAATTTGAATCATATGAAAAAGGAATTTAAAAAGTTTCTCTTTATATTGTAAAACCCTTTGAGAAAATTTAGAGAGGGCAGCATTTGTTAGTTCAACTCGTATATGGATGAGAATAGTGACTTTATATTTAACGGTTTACCATAACCTTATAGCTTAGCTACGTTAAGGGATAAATAAAAAGTGAAGTTATGTGTGCTGGTTAAAGGTATTTCATATTTTGTGTTATCTAATTTAAATATGAATACATTTGTAAAATAGTTGCAATTTTTAGGTTTACCATAATTTTTGTGTTATCTAATTTAAATATAATGTGAAAAAATGTGCAAAATATAATTTAGTACAATACTAGTTGCAATACTAATTGCGAAAATAATTGTCTTCATAACTTGTGTGAATTGAAAAATAGGTGAAATGAAATAAAAACAAAGGAAAGAAAATAAAAATAAAAATAATAATAAAATAAATGTGTGAACTCAATAAAGTAATATTATATGTAACAAATAAATAACTAATTAACTTAACAGTAGTAAATAAATAATTACTTCATATATTAGAACCCTGTGTTTAAAGAATTCTCTATCCCTAATGGAATTAGTTTAAATAAAAGCTGCTATTCGAATATCTTTGTTGAGCCCCCAATGATTGTAAGTTCTTAGTGTGTGAATCCACCATAGTTCCCTCTTGTTTAACTCATCTTCCAAATTCCCTCCTCTCCAGTGAGTGGTTACCTTTTCTATCCCTATCCATGAAAAATTCTTAAGATCAAATTTGGTGCAAGTGTTGCAATGTAAAGGGACACCATGATCTTCATGTCTCTTCTCTATTTTGTTAAGGTGTTCTAAGATACGGGTCTTGAGAAATCTGGTTGTTTGTCCTAAATATTGGATCTGACAGTTGCATTGTAATAAATAGATCACGTTCTGAGTCTTGCATGTAATAAAATGTTTAATTATATAGGTCTTTCCCGTTACAGAGGAAGTAAAAGTTTTGTGAGTTCTTTTTGTGTAATTGCATCCTTTACATTTTCCGCATGTATAGAAACCTTGTAAGTTAGATATACTTAAAGGTGGTTTGGGGGCCATGCCTTTAATTAAAGAAGGGGCCAACTTTTGTTTAAAATTACTACCTCTTCTATATGTGATCTGGGGTTTGTTGGGTATAATATTACTTAAAAATTCGTCATTCTGTAAAATGTGCCAGTGTTTTTTGATTATTTTATTGATTTGATGATGCCCTGAATTAAATGTTGTGACAAATCTGGGGAAAGAAGATTGTTGATTTATTGTAGTTTTATTTTTTGCCAAAATTAAATTGCGATCCTGATTTTTAATTAGTTGTCTATCTACCTCAAGACTACTTGAAGAGTAGCCTTTTTGCAAAAATCTCTTTTTAAGTAATAATGATTGTTCCTCGTAATCTTCTATTTTATCACAATTTCTCCTGATACGTTGGAATTGTCCTCTGGGAATAGCCTTTAACCATGATGGGTGGTGTTGACTGTCATGCTGAATGTATGTGTTTGCATCGCATTCCTTAAAGTGTGTTTCTTTCATGTAATTAACAAGAGTCCATGAGCTAGTGACGTATGGGATATACATTCCTACCAGGAGGGGCAAAGTTTCCCAAACCTTAAAATGCCTATAAATACACCCCTCACCACACCCACAAATCAGTTTTACAAACTTTGCCTCCAAGGGAGGTGGTGAAGTAAGTTTGTGCTAGATTCTACGTTGATATGCGCTCCGCAGCAAGTTGGAGCCCGGTTTTCCTCTCAGCGTGCAGTGAATGTCAGAGGGATGTGAAGAGAGTATTGCCTATTGAATGCAGTGATCTCCTTCTACGGGGTCTATTTCATAAGGTTCTCTGTTATCGGTCGTAGAGATTCATCTCTTACCTCCCTTTTCAGATCGACGATATACTCTTATATTTACCATTTCCTCTACTGATTCTCGTTTCAGTACTGGTTTGGCTTTCTACAAACATGTAGATGAGTGTCCTGGGGTAAGTAAGTCTTATTTTCTGTGACACTCTAAGCTATGGTTGGGCACTTTATTTATAAAGTTCTAAATATATGTATTCAAACATTTATTTGCCTTGACTCAGAATGTTCAACTTTCCTTATTTCCAGACAGTCAGTTTCATATTTGGGATTATGCATTGAATTATCATATTTTTTCTTACCTCAAAAATTTGACTTTTTTCCCTGTGGGCTGTTAGGCTCGCGGGGGCTGAAAATGCTTCATTTTATTGCGTCATTCTTGGCGCGGACTTTTTTGGCGCAAAAATTCGTTTCCGTTTCCGGCGTCATACGTGTCGCCGGAAGTTGCGTCATTTTTTGACGTTATTTTGCGCCAAAAATGTCGGCGTTCCGGATGTGGCGTCATTTTTGGCGCCAAAAGCATTTAGGCGCCAAATAATGTGGGCGTCTTATTTGGCGCTAAAAAATATGGGCGTCGCTTTTGTCTCCACATTATTTCAGTCTCATTTTTCATTTGCTTCTGGTTGCTAGAAGCTTGATGTTTGGCATTTTTTCCCATTCCTGAAACTGTCTTATAAGGAATTTGATCTATTTTGCTTTATATGTTGTTTTTTCTCTTACATATTGCAAGATGTCTCACGTTGCATCTGAGCCAGAAGATACTACAGGAAAACCACTGCCTGCTGGATCTACCAAAGCTAAGTGTATCTGCTGTAAACTTTTGGTAGCTATTCCTCCAGCTGTTGTTTGTAATAATTGTCATGACAAACTTGTTAAAGCAGATAATATTTCCTTTAGTGATGTACCATTGCCTGTTGCAGTTCCCTCAACATCTAAGGTGCAGAATGTTCCTGATAACATAAGAGATTTTGTTTCTGAATCCATAAAGAAGGCTTTGTCTGTTATTTCTCCTTCTAGTAAACGTAAAAAGTCTTTTAAATCTTCTCTCTCTACAGATGAATTTTTAAATGAACACCATCATTCTGATTCTTTGGACTCTTCTGGTTCAGAGGATTCTATCTCAGAGATTGATGCTGATAAATCTTCATATTTATTTAAGATGGAATTTATTCGCTCTTTACTTAAAGAAGTACTAATTGCTTTAGAAATAGAGGATTCTAGTCCTCTTGATACTAATTCTATACGTTTGGATAAGGTTTTTAAAGCTCCTGCGGTTATTCCAGAAGTCTTTCCTGTTCCTAATGCTATTTCTGCAGTAATTTCCAAGGAATGGGATAAATTGGGTAATTCATTTACTCCTTCTAAACGTTTTAAGCATTTATATCCTGTTCCGCCTGACAGGTTAGAATTTTGGGACAAAATCCCTAAAGTTGATGGGGCTATTTCTACCCTTGCTAAACGTACTACCATTCCTACGTCAGATGGTACCTCGTTTAAGGATCCTTTAGATAGAAAAATTGAATCTTTTCTAAGAAAAGCTTATCTATGTTCAGGTAATCTTCTTAGACCTGCTATATCATTGGCTGATGTTGCTGCAGCTTCAACTTTTTGGTTGGAAACTCTAGCGCAACAAGTAACAAATCGTGATTCTCATGATATTATTATTCTTCTCCAGCATGCTAATAATTTCATCTGTGATGCCATTTTTGATATTATTAGAGTTGATGTTAGGTTTATGTCTCTGGCTATCTTAGCCAGAAGAGCTTTATGGCTTAAGACCTGGAATGCTGATATGGCTTCTAAATCAACTCTACTTTCCATTTCTTTCCAGGGAAACAAATTATTTGGTTCTCAGTTGGATTCTATTATTTCAACTGTTACTGGTGGGAAAGGAACTTTTTTACCACAGGATAAAAAGTCTAAAGGTAAAAACAGGGCTAACAATCGTTTTCGTTCCTTTCGTTTCAACAAAGAACAAAAGCCTGATCCTTCGTCCTCAGGAGCAGTTTCAGTTTGGAAACCATCTCCAGTCTGGAATAAATCCAAGCCTGCTAGAAAGGCAAAGCCTGCTTCTAAGTTCACATGAAGGTACGGCCCTCATTCCAGTTCAGCTGGTAGGGGGCAGGTTACGTTTTTTCAAAGAAATTTGGATCAATTCTGTTCACAATCTTTGGATTCAGAACATTGTTTCAGAAGGGTACAGAATTGGTTTCAAGATGAGACCTCCTGCAAAGAGATTTTTTCTTTCCCATGTCCCAGTAAATCCAGTGAAAGCTCAAGCATTTCTGAATTGTGTTTCAGATCTAGAGTTGGCTGGAGTAATTATGCCAGTTCCAGTTCCGGAACAGGGGATGGGGTTTTATTCAAATCTCTTCATTGTACCAAAGAAGGAGAATTCCTTCAGACCAGTTCTGGATCTAAAATTATTGAATCGTTATGTAAGGATACCAACGTTCAAGATGGTAACTGTAAGGACTATATTGCCTTTTGTTCAGCAAGGGAATTATATGTCCACAATAGATTTACAGGATGCATATCTGCATATTCCGATTCATCCAGATCATTATCAGTTCCTGAGATTCTCTTTTCTAGACAAGCATTACCAATTTGTGGCTCTACCGTTTGGCCTTGCTACAGCTCCAAGAATTTTCACAAAGATTCTCGGTGCCCTTCTGTCTGTAATCAGAGAACAGGGTATTGTGGTATTTCCTTATTTGGACGATATCTTGGTACTTGCTCAGTCTTTACATTTAGCAGAGTCTCATACGAATCGACTTGTGTTGTTTCTTCAAGATCATGGTTGGAGGATCAATTTACCAAAAAGTTCTTTGATTCCTCAAACAAGGGTAACCTTTCTGGGTTTCCAGATAGATTCAGTGTCCATGACTCTGTCTTTAACAGACAAGAGACGTCTAAAATTGATTACAGCTTGTCGAAACCTTCAGTCTCAATCATTCCCTTCGGTAGCCTTATGCATGGAAATTCTAGGTCTTATGACTGCTGCATCGGACGCGATCCCCTTTGCTCGTTTTCACATGCGACCTCTTCAGCTCTGTATGCTGAACCAATGGTGCAGGGATTACACGAAGATATATCAATTAATATCTTTAAAACCGATTGTTCGACACTCTCTAACGTGGTGGACAGATCACCTTCGTTTAATTCAGGGGGCTTCTTTTGTTCTTCCGACCTGGACTGTAATTTCAACAGATGCAAGTCTCACAGGTTGGGGAGCTGTGTGGGGATCTCTGACGGCACAAGGAGTTTGGGAATCTCAGGAGGTGAGATTACCGATCAATATCTTGGAACTCCGTGCAGTTTTCAGAGCTCTTCAGTTTTGGCCTCTTCTGAAGAGAGAATCGTTCATTTGTTTTCAGACAGACAATGTCACAACTGTGGCATACATCAATCATCAAGGAGGGACTCACAGTCCTCTGGCTATGAAAGAAGTATCTCGAATTTTGGTTTGGGCGGAATCCAGCTCCTGTCTAATCTCTGCGGTTCATATCCCAGGTGTAGACAATTGGGAAGCGGATTATCTCAGTCGCCAAACGTTGCATCCGGGCGAATGGTCTCTTCACCCAGAGGTATTTCTTCAGATTGTTCAAATGTGGGGGCTCCCAGAGATAGATCTGATGGCCTCTCATCTAAACAAGAAACTTCCCAGGTATCTGTCCAGATCCCGGGATCCTCAGGCGGAGGCAGTGGATGCATTATCACTTCCTTGGAAGTATCATCCTGCCTATATCTTTCCGCCTCTAGTTCTTCTTCCAAGAGTAATCTCCAAGATTCTGAGGGAATGCTCGTTTGTTCTGCTAATAGCTCCGGCATGGCCTCACAGGTTTTGGTATGCGGATCTTGTCCGAATGGCATCTTGCCAACCATGGACTCTTCCGTTAAGACCAGACCTTCTGTCACAAGGTCCTTTTTTCCTTCCGGATCTGAAATCCTTAAATTTAAAGGTATGGAGATTGAACGCTTGATTCTTTGTCAAAGAGGTTTCTCTGACTCCGTGATTAATACTATGTTACAGGCTCGTAAATCTGTATCTCGAGAGATATATTATAGAGTCTGGAAGACTTATATTTCTTGGTGTCTTTCTCATCATTTTTCTTGGCATTCTTTTAGAATACCGAGAATTTTACAGTTTCTTCAGGATGGTTTAGATAAGGGTTTGTCCGCAAGTTCTTTGAAAGGACAAATCTCCGCTCTTTCTGTTCTTTTTCACAGAAAGATTGCTATTCTTCCTGATATTCATTGTTTTGTACAAGCTTTGGTTCGTATAAAACCTGTCATTAAGTCAATTTCTCCTCCTTGGAGTTTGAATTTGGTTCTGGGAGCTCTTCAAGCTCCTCCGTTTGAACCTATGCATTCATTGGACATTAAATTACTTTCTTGGAAAGTTTTGTTCCTTTTGGCCATCTCTTCTGCTAGAAGAGTTTCTGAATTATCTGCTCTTTCTTGTGAGTCTCCTTTTCTGATTTTTCATCAGGATAAGGCGGTGTTGCGAACTTCTTTTGAATTTTTACCTAAAGTTGTGAATTCCAACAACATTAGTAGAGAAATTGTGGTTCCTTCATTATGTCCTAATCCTAAGAATTCTAAGGAGAAATCGTTGCATTCTTTGGATGTTGTTAGAGCTTTGAAATATTATGTTGAAGCTACGAAATCTTTCCGTAAGACTTCTAGTCTATTTGTTATCTTTTCCGGTTCTAGGAAAGGCCAGAAAGCTTCTGCCATTTCTTTGGCATCTTGGTTGAAATCTTTAATTCATCTTGCCTATGTTGAGTCGGGTAAAATTCCGCCTCAGAGAATTACAGCTCATTCTACTAGGTCAGTATCTACTTCCTGGGCGTTTAGGAATGAAGCTTCGGTTGACCAGATCTGCAAAGCAGCAACTTGGTCCTCTTTGCATACTTTTACTAAATTCTACCATTTTGATGTATTTTCTTCTTCTGAAGCAGTTTTTGGTAGAAAAGTTCTTCAGGCAGCGGTTTCAGTTTGAATCTTCTGCTTATGTTTTTTGTTAAACTTTATTTTGGGTGTGGATTATTTTCAGCAGGAATTGGCTGTCTTTATTTTATCCCTCCCTCTCTAGTGACTCTTGTGTGGAAAGATCCACATCTTGGGTAGTCATTATCCCATACGTCACTAGCTCATGGACTCTTGTTAATTACATGAAAGAAAACATAATTTATGTAAGAACTTACCTGATAAATTCATTTCTTTCATATTAGCAAGAGTCCATGAGGCCCACCCTTTTTTGTGGTGGTTATGATTTTTTTGTATAAAGCACAATTATTCCAATTCCTTATTTTATATGCTTCGCACTTTTTTTCTTATCACCCCACTTCTTGGCTATTCGTTAAACTGATTTGTGGGTGTGGTGAGGGGTGTATTTATAGGCATTTTAAGGTTTGGGAAACTTTGCCCCTCCTGGTAGGAATGTATATCCCATACGTCACTAGCTCATGGACTCTTGTTAATATGAAAGAAATGAATTTATCAGGTAAGTTCTTACATAAATTATGTTTTTCGTGTGTATATGTCCATCAACCGTTGTGATGGACAAATCCAAAAAAATAGCTTTGGTGTTATTTATTTCTGGGGTCAAAATGATGTTCATGTTGTTTTTGTTTAAATCATTAACAAATTGTTGGCAATTTTCTATATTTCCCCTCCAAATGCAGAGGACATCGTCGATGTACCTCCGCCATGTCACCAGGTTCGCCCCAGCCACGTCATTGGACCATACATATAGGTGTTCAAAATGGTCCATGTAAATGTTGGCGTAGCTGGGGGCGAACCTGGTGCCCATGGCGGTACCACAAACTTGTAAATATTGTGAATCATTGAACCAGAAAAAATTGTGGGTTAACATGAAATCTATAGCTACCAAAATAAAATCTAACATTTTTTCAGATAAATTAGGATCTTGGGTTAGTTTCCATTTGATGGCTGTTAGTCCTTTTTGATGGTCTATTATGGAATATAATGATGTAACATCCATGGTAGCCCATAAAAAATCAGGTTTCCATTCTAATTGTTTAATAATGTTGAGTACACTGGTGGTGTCTTTTAAATATGATTTTGAATTTTGTGCATAAGGCTGTAAAAAATAATCTATAAATGCAGATAAATTAGAAGTTAATGAATCTATGCCACTGATGATTGGGCGACCTGGGGGTTGTAGAGGATTTTTGTGTAACTTTGGCAAGAAATAAAAAATTGGAGTTTTTGAGTTGGTTTTAAACAGAAAATCATATTCTTTTTCATTGATAACTTCTCTGTCTAAAGCTGTTGTCAATAATTCTTGTAATTCCTGACTGAATTCTTTTTTGGGAGAGTGGTTTAGAATATGATAAGTGTTAGTGTCTGATAGAATTCTGTTGGCTTCTTGTAAGTAAAAGGCTCTATCCATAATGACTACCCCTCCCCCCTTATCAGCTTCCTTTATAACGATGTCCTCTCTCTTGTTAAGTGCTTTTAAAATTTCAGATTCTGTTTTAGATAGATTGTAGTGTTTTGGTTGGTGTCTCAAATTTTCTATGTCTTTCATAATTAGTTTCCCAAAGACATCTATACAAGGCCCTTTGAAATGACTGGGATAGAATTTTGATGGATTTTTAAATTTAGTCCTCGGGTCACTCTCAGGAGGTGTATAGCTTAAAGTTTCTTTTTTAATAAAGAAACGTTTGATAGTTAAATTTCTGATGAATTTCTGGGCGTCTATGAATAATTGAAAAGTATTTACTCCTTGGGTTGGGACAAATTTAAGTCCTTTGGCTAATACCCGTGTTTCTTGTTCACTGATTGGCTGTGATGACAAATTATATATCTTACTTAAAAATGTCTTGTTCTCATGTGTCTTGCCTCCACCTCCCCTTCTCCCTCTGACTGATTTGGTGTCCTTTCTCGTTTTCTTGGGTTGGACCTGTTGTCCTGATTCCTGAAATGTGGGGTGTATCTTTCTGTTGGTGCGGTGGGGCTGTCTTGATTCCTGAAATGTGGGGTATGTCTGTCTACTGGTGTGTTGGGACTGTCCTTCTGTAGAGGGGCAAATCTGTTGTTTTGAGGCCAATGTTGATTGGTGTGAGGTGTTGATTTGTGTTTGTCCCAATTTTGATTGGATGGAAAAGGGTAAGAATCTTTATGATGTGCTCTATTGTCATAATTGTATGTATTTCTATTTTCCTGTTTAGCATCGTAATTCCTGTATGAATTACTATTAGTATGTCTATTATAGGTTTCCCTATCTCCATTATGTTGATCATAATTTTGGTCATAATAATTTGACTGTCTGTTTGATCCCTGTTGGGTCCTATAATTAACTCTGTTTTTTTCCCATGGTTTATTCCCAATGTGCTGTTTATCTCCACTAAAGGAGTGTTTATTGTGGGGACCTTTAGAAAAATTATTTTGTATATTAGAATTTTCTTCTTGCATTTGGACATATTGTATGCCCTTATCAAAATCATCTTTGTCCCTGAGATATTTTTTGTATTTGGAGTTCCCAATTTGGTCATCTAATTGTTTAGCATTACTTTTTATTTCTTCAAATTTATCTAAACAACGTTTATCTGATAAAAAAGTGTCCAATTCATTTTCAAGAGCTATTATTTCTTTCTCTATATTTTTTAAGCTAATGTCTTGTGATTCGTATAGTAAACTGACCAACTCTGTTGAGCATTTGTGTAATGCAGCATTCCATTTATCTAGGAAAATTTTGTCATTCATACCAAAAGCTGGAATTTTGTAAACTCTTAATCCTCTAGGAACTAGATTTTCATTTAAATAACGGCTAAGAAAGGTGGTTTCCCACCATTTTTTTGTTTCTTTGACATATAATTTCTCTAGTTTAGATATAATAACTTCCCAGTTGGAACTAGGGTGTGAATTTTCTTTAAAAGCATTATTGTATTTATTTTGTCTTGCCGCTCTCCAGTCATTGAGAGTGTTTTTAGCCATGTAGGAGAAAAATAAATGAACAACTGTGCAAAGATGTGTGTAGCAAACAAATAGATTTTAACAAAGAATATGCTCAACACAATGTACTAAAAACAATACTCTCCTTGTTAAATAAAGTGACCGCTGCCCTTCCTCAGTCTCTCCCCAAGGACTGTATAAGCAATAGACAAAACGAAATGGATGGCGCTGGTCTTGCAGAATGATAAGTTTCTGATAATAGATAGAAATGGACTTGATGTGCAAGTTAAAATCTGTTGCAATAATGTGCAATATACTCACTCCTTAAGTAACGTGAGTCCTGCTTCTATGGTATATCCCTCTGTAATATGTCCCTCTCCAAAGGCAACAACAAGGAGGTTTTCAACACGGGGCTGAAAAAGGATTGGAACCTCATCAGCAGTAAAGTGAAACTTTAAATTGAAGAAACAAGTAGTAACTTACTTATCCAAAATAGCAAGTCCGGCTCGTCACAGCGAAATAATTGCGAAATATGTAAGATAAAAAATGGTTTATTGTAGCTCTACGCGTTTCAACGCTTAAGCGTCTTTTTCAAGAGCAATAAAAGACGATAAAAACAAGTAACAGTTTGTATGATGCTGTGACAATGTAGCCGGCTTTTATACAAATATATCGATGTTCCAATTTCCTGTCTGTGGCAGGAAATTGGACTCACATAATAGAAACAGAAATAAAAGTACAAATTCCTACTAGATGTTTAGGCCCAACCTTATTTTTTAAAAATTGTTAAATCTTTTTATGTCGCTCATTTAACTTTGAAATATTAACTTTATATTAGGTTCGGCATAAACATGAACAATAAAAGTGACCAATCAGTGAATTACTTTGCATTTTTATCCAATGAGAAGACAGAGTTAGATTAAGTCCCCATTCGAGTATTCCTTGAGTTTCAGTTCCCTTTAAGGTCCGCTTTAAATTCACGTGATACTTTTAGCCAATCCCATGGTGTTAGAAGATTTTCCGTTGATCTATGACATCGTGTGGGCTCGCTAGTCACGTGTTATTTCTGACCAATCTGTGAGGACGTTTTTCCTTTGTGGCTTTAACCAAATGTTCCGTTATAGGGATTTACGATCATACATTCTATGAATAGAAAATAGAATAGCGGCAGTATCCATTCTAAACACCAATACAATTGAATGTTATCTAGTTGGTTTATGACAATTTTATATATAATTTGATAACATGAGAAATATGTGCAAAGATGTTTTGCGCTGTGCGGACTTTAATGCATGTAAATGAAGATTTAATTCTAGTCACTAAATGGTACTTTCCAAAGTTTTCTTTCTATAAAGAAGACTTTTGCGATAGCCTTAAATTACATATAACTCAGTAACATAGACATTTATGCGATGGTATATACAATATAAATACTTTGCAAACACATTAAAGACCGTATTATCAATTTGAATCATATGAAAAAGGAATTTAAAAAGTTTCTCTTTATATTGTAAAACCCTTTGAGAAAATTTAGAGAGGGCAGCATTTGTTAGTTCAACTCGTATATGGATGAGAATAGTGACTTTATATTTAACGGTTTACCATAACCTTATAGCTTAGCTACGTTAAGGGATAAATAAAAAGTGAAGTTATGTGTGCTGGTTAAAGGTATTTCATATTTTGTGTTATCTAATTTAAATATGAATACATTTGTAAAATAGTTGCAATTTTTAGGTTTACCATAATTTTTGTGTTATCTAATTTAAATATAATGTGAAAAAATGTGCAAAATATAATTTAGTACAATACTAGTTGCAATACTAATTGCGAAAATAATTGTCTTCATAACTTGTGTGAATTGAAAAATAGGTGAAATGAAATAAAAACAAAGGAAAGAAAATAAAAATAAAAATAATAATAAAATAAATGTGTGAACTCAATAAAGTAATATTATATGTAACAAATAAATAACTAATTAACTTAACAGTAGTAAATAAATAATTACTTCATATATTAGAACCCTGTGTTTAAAGAATTCTCTATCCCTAATGGAATTAGTTTAAATAAAAGCTGCTATTCGAATATCTTTGTTGAGCCCCCAATGATTGTAAGTTCTTAGTGTGTGAAATTATATGTTAAAGAAACAAAAAAATGGTGGGAAACCACCTTTCTTAGCCGTTATTTAAATGAAAATCTAGTTCCTAGAGGATTAAGAGTTTACAAAATTCCAGCTTTTGGTATGAATGACAAAATTTTCCTAGATAAATGGAATGCTGCATTACACAAATGCTCAACAGAGTTGGTCAGTTTACTATACGAATCACAAGACATTAGCTTAAAAAATATAGAGAAAGAAATAATAGCTCTTGAAAATGAATTGGACACTTTTTTTATCAGATAAACGTTGTTTAGATAAATTTGAAGAAATAAAAAGTAATGCTAAACAATTAGATGACCAAATTGGGAACTCCAAATACAAAAAATATCTCAGGGACAAAGATGATTTTGATAAGGGCATACAATATGTCCAAATGCAAGAAGAAAATTCTAATATACAAAATAATTTTTCTAAAGGTCCCCACAATAAACACTCCTTTAGTGGAGATAAACAGCACATTGGGAATAAACCATGGGAAAAAAACAGTTAATTATAGGACCCAACAGGGATCAAACAGACAGTCAAATTATTATGACCAAAATTATGATCAACATAATGGAGATAGGGAAACCTATAATAGACATACTAATAGTAATTCATACAGGAATTACGATGCTAAACAGGAAAATAGAAATACATACAATTATGACAATAGAGCACATCATAAAGATTCTTACCCTTTTACATCCAATCAAAATTGGGACAAACACAAATCAACACCTCACACCAATCAACATTGGCCTCAAAACAACAGATTTGCCCCTCTACAGAAGGACAGTCCCAACACACCAGTAGACAGACATACCCCACATTTAAGGAATCAAGACAGCCCCACCGCACCAACAGAAAGATACACCCCACATTTCAGGAATCAGGACAACAGGTCCAACCCAAGAAAACGAGAAAGGACACCAAATCAGTCAGAGGGAGAAGGGGAGGTGGAGGCAAGACACATGAGAACAAGACATTTTTAAGTAAGATATATAATTTGTCATCACAGCCAATCAGTGAACAAGAAACACGGGTATTAGCCAAAGGACTTAAATTTGTCCCAACCCAAGGAGTAAATACTTTTCAATTATTCAAAGACGCCCAGAAATTCATCAGAAATTTAACTATCAAACGTTTCTTTATTAAAAAAGAAACTTTAAGCTATACACCTCCTGAGAGTGACCCGAGGACTAAATTTAAAAATCCATCAAAATTCTATCCCAGTCATTTCAAAGGGCCTTGTATAGATGTCTTTGGGAAACTAATTATGAAAGACATAGAAAATTTGAGACACCAACCAAAACACTACAATCTATCTAAAACAGAATCTGAAATTTTAAAAGCACTTAACAAGAGAGAGGACATCGTTATAAAGGAAGCTGATAAGGGGGGAGGGGTGGTCATTATGGATAGAGCCTTTTACTTACAAGAAGCCAACAGAATTCTATCAGACACTAACACTTATCATATTCTAAACCACTCTCCCAAAAAAGAATTCAGTCAGGAATTACAAGAATTATTGACAACAGCTTTAGACAGAGAAGTTATCAATGAAAAAGAATATGATTTTCTGTTTAAAACCAACTCAAAAACTCCAATTTTTTATTTCTTGCCAAAGTTACACAAAAATCCTCTACAACCCCCAGGTCGCCCAATCATCAGTGGCATAGATTCATTAACTTCTAATTTATCTGCATTTATAGATTATTTTTTACAGCCTTATGCACAAAATTCAAAATCATATTTAAAAGACACCACCAGTGTACTCAACATTATTAAACAATTAGAATGGAAACCTGATTTTTTTATGGGCTACCATGGATGTTACATCATTATATTCCATAATAGACCATCAAAAAGGACTAACAGCCATCAAATGGAAACTAACCCAAGATCCTAATTTATCTGAAAAAATGTTAGATTTTATTTTGGTAGCTATAGATTTCATGTTAACCCACAATTTTTTCTGGTTCAATGATTCACAATATTTACAAGTTTGTGGTACCGCCATGGGCACCAGGTTCGCCCCCAGCTACGCCAACATTTACATGGACCATTTTGAACACATATGTATGGTCCAATGACGTGGCTGGGGCGAACCTGGTGACATGGCGGAGGTACATCGACGATGTCCTCTGCATTTGGAGGGGAAATATAGAAAATTGCCAACAATTTGTTAATGATTTAAACAAAAACAACATGAACATCATTTTGACCCCAGAAATAAATAACACCAAAGCTATTTTTTTGGATTTGTCCATCACAACGGTTGATGGACATATACACACGAAAACACACTTTAAGGAATGCGATGCAAACACATACATTCAGCATGACAGTCAACACCACCCATCATGGTTAAAGGCTATTCCCAGAGGACAATTCCAACGCATCAGGAGAAATTGTGATAAAATAGAAGATTACGAGGAACAATCATTATTACTTAAAAAGAGATTTTTGCAAAAAGGCTACTCTTCAAGTAGTCTTGAGGTAGATAGACAACTAATTAAAAATCAGGATCGCAATTTAATTTTGGCAAAAAATAAAACTACAATAAATCAACAATCTTCTTTCCCCAGATTTGTCACAACATTTAATTCAGGGCATCATCAAATCAATAAAATAATCAAAAAACACTGGCACATTTTACAGAATGACGAATTTTTAAGTAATATTATACCCAACAAACCCCAGATCACATATAGAAGAGGTAGTAATTTTAAACAAAAGTTGGCCCCTTCTTTAATTAAAGGCATGGCCCCCAAACCACCTTTAAGTATATCTAACTTACAAGGTTTCTATACATGCGGAAAATGTAAAGGATGCAATTACACAAAAAGAACTCACAAAACTTTTACTTCCTCTGTAACGGGAAAGACCTATATAATTAAACATTTTATTACATGCAAGACTCAGAACGTGATCTATTTATTACAATGCAACTGTCAGATCCAATATTTAGGACAAACAACCAGATTTCTCAAGACCCGTATCTTAGAACACCGTAACAAAATAGAGAAGAGACATGAAGATCATGGTGTCCCTTTACATTGCAACACTTGCACCAAATTTGATCTTAAGAATTTTTCATGGATAGGGATAGAAAAGGTAACCACTCACTGGAGAGGAGGGAATTTGGAAGATGAGTTAAACAGGAGGGAACTATGGTGGATTCACACACTAAGAACTTACAATCATTGGGGGCTCAACAAAGATATTCGAATAGCAGCTTTTATTTAAACTAATTCCATTAGGGATAGAGAATTCTTTAAACACAGGGTTCTAATATATGAAGTAATTATTTATTTACTACTGTTAAGTTAATTAGTTATTTATTTGTTACATATAATATTACTTTATTGAGTTCACACATTTATTTTATTATTATTTTTATTTTTATTTTCTTTCCTTTGTTTTTATTTCATTTCACCTATTTTTCAATTCACACAAGTTATGAAGACAATTATTTTCGCAATTAGTATTGCAACTAGTATTGTACTAAATTATATTTCTCCAACATAGGTGTGTCCGGTCCACGGCGTCATCCTTACTTGTGGGATATTCTCTTCCCCAACAGGAAATGGCAAAGAGCCCAGCAAAGCTGGTCACATGATCCCTCCTAGGCTCCGCCTACCCCAGTCATTCTCTTTGCCGTTGTACAGGCAACATCTCCACGGAGATGGCTTAGAGTTTTTTAGTGTTTAACTGTAGTTTTTATTATTCAATCAAGAGTTTGTTATTTTAAAATAGTGCTGGTATGTACTATTTACTCAGAAACAGAAAAGAGATGAAGATTTCTGTTTGTATGAGGAAAATGATTTTAGCACCGTAACTAAAATCCATGGCTGTTCCACACAGGACTGTTGAGAGCAATTAACTTCAGTTGGGGGAACAGTGTGCAGTCTCTTACTGCTTGAGGTATGACACATTCTAACAAGACGATGTAATGCTGGAAGCTGTCATTTTCCCTATGGGATCCGGTAAGCCATGTTTATTAAGATAGTAAATAAGGGCTTCACAAGGGCTTATTAAGACTGTAGACTTTTTCTGGGCTAAATCGATTCATTATTAACACATATTTAGCCTTGAGGAATCATTTATTCTGGGTATTTTGATATGATTATATCGGCAGGCACTGTTTTAGACACCTTATTCTTTAGGGGCTTTCCCTAATCATAGTCAGAGCCTCATTTTCGCGCCGGTATGGCGCACTTGTTTTTGAGGACAGCATGGCATGCAGCTGCATGTGTGTGGAGCTCTGATACATAGAAAAGTCTTTCTGAAGGCATCATTTGGTATCGTATTCCCCTTTGGGCTTGGTTGGGTCTCAGCAAAGCAGATTCCAGGGACTGTAAAGGGGTTAAATATAAAAACGGCTCCGGTTCCGTTATTTTAAGGGTTAAAGCTTCCAAATTTGGTGTGCAATACTTTTAAGGCTTTAAGACACTGTGGTGAAATTTTGGTGAATTTTGAACAATTCCTTCATACTTTTTCGCAATTGCAGTAATAAAGTGTGTTTAGTTTAAAATTTAAAGTGACAGTAACGGTTTTATTTTAAATGTTTTTTGTGCTTTGTTATCAAGTTTATGCCTGTTTAACATGTCTGAACTACCAGATAGATTGTGTTCTGACTGTGGGGAAACCAAGGTTCCTTCTCATTTAACTATATGTATTTTATGTCATAAAAAAATTTACTAAAAATGATGCCCAAGATGATTCCTCAAGTGAGGGGAGTAAGCATGGTACTGCATCATCCCCTCCTTCGTCTACACCAGTCTTGCCCATACAGGAGGCCCCTAGTACATCTAGTGCGCCAATACTCCTTACTATGCAACATTTAACGGCTGTAATGGATAATTCTATCAAAAACATTTTAGCCAATATGCCCACTTATCAGCGAAAGCGCGACTGCTCTGTTTTAGAAAATTCTGTAGAGCATGAGAACGCTGATGATATGGTTTCTGAAGGGCCCCTACACCAGTCTGAGGGGGCCAGGGAGGTTTTGTCTGAGGGAGAAATTTCAGATTCAGGAAACATTTCTCAACAAGCTGAACCTGATGTGATTACTTTTAAATTTAAGTTGGAACATCTCCGCGCTCTGCTTAAGGAGGTGTTATCCAATTTCGATGATTGTGATTATCTGGTCATTCCAGAACCACTATGTAAAATGGAAAAGTTCTTAGAGGTCCCGGGGCCCCCCGAAGCTTTTCCTATATCCAAGCGGGTGGCGTACATTGTTAGTAAAGAATGGGACAGGCCCGGTATACCTTTAGTACCTCCCCCCATATTTATAAAATTGTTTTCTTATAGTCGACCCCAGAAAGGACTGATGGCAGACAGTCCCCAAGGTCGAGGGGGCGGTTTCTACTCTACACAAGCGCGCCACTATACCCATAGAAGATAGTTGTGCTTTCCAAGATCCTATGGATAAAAAATTAGAAGGTCTGCTAAAGATGTTTGTTCAGCAAGGTTCCCTTCTTCAACCAATTGCATGCATTGTCCCTGTCACTGCAGCCGCGTGTTTCTAGTTTGATGAGCTAGGAAAGGCGATTATTAGTAATTCTTCTTCTTATGAGGAGATTATGGACAGAATTCGTGCTCTTAAATTGGCTAATTCTTTCACCCTAGACGCCACCTTGCAATTGGCTAGGTTAGCGGCGAAAAAATTCTGGGTTTGCTATTGTGGCGCAGAGCGCTTTGGTTAAAATTTTGGGCAGCGGATGCGTCTTCCAAGAACAAATTGCTTGACATTCCTTTCAAGGGGAAAACACTCTTTGGCCCTGACTTGAAAGAGATTATCTCGGATATCACTGGGGGCAAGGGCCACGCCCTTCCTCAGGATAGGTCTTTTCAAGACCAAAAATAAACCTAAGTTTCGTCCCTTTCGCAGAAACGGATCAGCCCCAAGGGCTACGTCCTCTAAGCAGGAAGGTAATACTTCTCAAGCCAATCCAGCCTGGAGACCTATGCAAGGCTGGAACAAAGGAAAGCAGGCCAGGAAACCTGCCACTGCTACCAAGACAGCATGAAATGCGGGCCCCCGATCCGGGACCGGATCTGGTGGGGGGCAGACTCTCTCTCTTCGCTCAGGCTTGGGCAAGAGATGTTCTGGATCCTTGGGCGCTAGAAATAGTCTCCCAAGGTTATTCTCTGGAGTTCAAGGGGCTTCCTCCAAGGGGGAGGTTCCACAGGTCTCAGTTGTCTTCAGACCACATAAGAAGACAGGCATTCTTACATTGGGTAGAAGACCTGCTAAAAATGGGAGTGATTCATCCTGTTCCATTAGGAGAACAAGGGATGAGGTTCTACTCCAATCTGTTCATAGTTCCCAAAAAAGAGGGAACGTTCAGACCAATCTTAGATCTCAAGATCTTGAACAAGTTTCTCAAGGTTCCATCGTTCAAGATGGAAACCATTCGAACACTTCTTCCTTCCATCCAGGAAGGTCAATTCATGACCAAGGTGGATTTCTAGGATGCGTATCTACATATTCCTATCCACAAGGAACATCATCGGTTCCTAAGGTTTGCATTCCTGGACAAGCATTTCCAGTTCGTGGCGTTTTCTTTCGGATTAGCCACTGCTCCTAGGATTTTCTCATAGGTACTAGGGTCCCTTCTGGCGGTGCTAAGACCAAGGGGCATTGCTGTAGTACCTTACTTGGACGACATTCTGATTCGAGCGTCGTCCCTTCCTCAAGTAAAGGCTCACACGGACATTGTCCTGGCCTTTCTCAGATCTCACGGATGGAAAGTGAACGTGGAAAAGAGTTCTCTATCTCCGTCAACGAGGGTTCCCTTCTTGGGAACTATAATAGACTCCTTAGAAATGAGGATTTTTCTGACAGAAGCCAGAAAAACAAAACTTCTAGACTCTTGTCGGATACTTCATTCCGTTCCTCTTCCTTCCATAGCGCAGTGCATGGAAGTGATAGGTTTGATGGTAGCGGCAATGGACATAGTTCCTTTTGTGCGCATTCATCTAAGACCATTACAACTGTTCATGCTCAGTCAGTGGAATGGGGACTATTCAGACTTGTCTCCGAAGATACAAGAAAATCAGAGGACCAGAGACTCATTCCGTTGGTGGCTGTCCCTGGACAACCTGTCACAAGGGATGACCTTCCGCAGACCAGAGTGGGTCATTGTCACGACCGACGCCAGTCTGATGGGCTGGGGCGCGGTCTGGGGATCCCTGAAAGCTCAGGGTCTTTGGTCTCGGGTAGAATCTCTTCTACCGATAAATATTCTGGAACTGAGAGCGATATTCAATGCTCTCAAAGCTTGGCCTCAGCTAGCGAGGGCCAAGTTCATACATCAACCATCAGGGGGGAACAAGGAGTTCCCTAGCGATGGAAGAAGTGACCAAAATCATTCTATGGGCGGAGTCTCACTCCTGCCACCTGTCTGCTATCCACATCCCAGGAGTGGAAAATTGGGAAGCGGATTTTCTGAGTCGTCAGACATTGCATCCGGGGGAGTGGGAACTCCATCCGGAAATCTTTGCCCAAGTCACTCAACCGTGGGGCATTCCAGACATGGATCTGATGGCCTCTCGTCAGAACTTCAGAGTTCCTTACTACGGGTACAGATCCAGGGATCCCAAGGCGGCTCTAGTGGATGCACTAGTAGCACCTTGGACCTTCAAACTAGCTTATGTGTTCCCGCCGTTTCCTCTCATCCCCAGGCTGGTAGCCAGGATCAATCAGGAGAGGGCGTCGGTGATTTTGATAGCTCCTGCGTGGCCACGCAGGACTTGGTATGCAGATCTGGTGAATATGTCATCGGCTCCACTATGGAAGCTACCTTTGAGACGAGACCTTCTTGTTCTAGGTCCGTTCGACCCACTCCAGCTGACTGCTTGGAGATTGAACGCTTGATCTTATCAAAGCGAGGGTTCTCAGATTCTGTTATTAATACTCTTGTTCAGGCCTGAAAGCCTGTAACCAGAAAAATTACCACATAATTTGGTATATCTGTTGGTGTGAATCTGCAGGATTCCCTTGGGACAAGGTGAAGATTCCTAAGAGTCTATCCTTCCTTCGAGAAGGATTGGAAAAAGGATTATCTGCAAGTTCCTTGATGGGACAGATTTCTGCCTTGTCTGTGTTACTTCACAAAAAGCTGGCAGCTGTGCCAGATGTTCTAGCCTTTGTTCAGGCTCTGGTTAGAATCAAGCCTGTTTACAAAATTTGGACTCCTCCTTGGAGTCTCAACCTAGTTCTTTCAGTTCTTCAGGGGGTTCCGTTTGAACCCTTACATTCCGTTGATATTAAGTTATTATCTTGGAAAGTTTTGTTTTTGGTTGCAATTTCTTCTGCTAGAAGAGTTTCAGAATTATCTGCTCTGCAGTGTTCTTCTCCTTATCTGGTGTTCCATGCAGATAAGGTGGTTTTGCGTACTAAACCTGGTTTTCTTCCAAAAGTTGTTTCTAACAAAAACATTAACCAGGAGATAGTTGTGCCTTCTTTGTGTCCTAATCCAGTTTCAAAGAAGGAACGTTTGTTGCACAACTTGGATGTAGTTCGTGCTCTCAAATTTTACTTAGCAGAGACAAACTTTGTCTTTGTTTGTTGTTTATTCTGGTAAACGGAGAGGTCAAAAAGCAACTTCTACCTCTCTCTCCTTCTGGATTAAAAGCATTATCCGATTGGCTTATGAGACTGCCGGACGGCAGCCTCCTGAAAGAATCACAGCTCACTCCACTAGGGCTGTGGCTTCCACATGGGCCTTCAAGAACGAGGCTTCTGTTGATCAGATATGTAAGGCAGCGACTTGGTCTTCACTGCACACTTTTTCTAAATTTTACAAATTTGATACTTTTGCTTCTTCTGAGGCTATTTTTGGGAGAAAGGTTTTGCAAGCCGTGGTGCCTTCCATTTAGGTGACCTGATTTGCTCCCTCCCTTCATCCGTGTCCTAAAGCTTTGGTATTGGTTCCCACAAGTAAGGATGACGCCGTGGACCGGACACACCAATGTTGGAGAAAACAGAATTTATGTTTACCTGATAAATTACTTTCTCCAACGGTGTGTCCGGTCCACGGCCCGCCCTGGTTTTTTTTTAATCAGGTCTGATAATTTATTTTCTTTAACTACAGTCACCACGGTAACATATGGTTTCTCCTATGCAAATATTCCTCCTTAACGTCGGTCGAATGACTGGGGTAGGCGGAGCCTAGGAGGGATCATGTGACCAGCTTTGCTGGGCTCTTTGCCATTTCCTGTTGGGGAAGAGAATATCCCACAAGTAAGGATGACGCCGTGGACCGGACACACCGTTGGAGAAAGTAATTTATCAGGTAAACATAAATTCTGTTTTTGCACATTTTTTCACATTACATTTAAATTAGATAACACAAAAATTATGGTAAACCTAAAAATTGCAACTATTTTACAAATGTATTCATATTTAAATTAGATAACACAAAATATGAAATACCTTTAACCAGCACACATAACTTCACTTTTTATTTATCCCTTAACGTAGCTAAGCTATAAGGTTATGGTAAACCGTTAAATATAAAGTCACTATTCTCATCCATATACGAGTTGAACTAACAAATGCTGCCCTCTCTAAATTTTCTCAAAGGGTTTTACAATATAAAGAGAAACTTTTTAAATTCCTTTTTCATATGATTCAAATTGATAATACGGTCTTTAATGTGTTTGCAAAGTATTTATATTGTATATACCATCGCATAAATGTCTATGTTACTGAGTTATATGTAATTTAAGGCTATCGCAAAAGTCTTCTTTATAGAAAGAAAACTTTGGAAAGTACCATTTAGTGACTAGAATTAAATCTTCATTTACATGCACTAAAGTCCGCACAGCGCAAAACATCTTTGCACATATTTCTCATGTTATCAAATTATATATAAAATTGTCATAAACCAACTAGATAACATTCAATTGTATTGGTGTTTAGAATGGATACTGCCGCTATTCTATTTTCTATTCATAGAATGTATGATCGTAAATCCCTATAACGGAACATTTGGTTAAAGCCACAAAGGAAAAACGTCCTCACAGATTGGTCAGAAATAACACGTGACTAGCGAGCCCACACGATGTCATAGATCAACGGAAAATCTTCTAACACCATGGGATTGGCTAAAAGTATCACGTGAATTTAAAGCGGACCTTAAAGGGAACTGAAACTCAAGGAATACTCGAATGGGGACTTAATCTAACTCTGTCTTCTCATTGGATAAAAATGCAAAGTAATTCACTGATTGGTCACTTTTATTGTTCATGTTTATGCCGAACCTAATATAAAGTTAATATTTCAAAGTTAAATGAGCGACATAAAAAGATTTAACAATTTTTAAAAAATAAGGTTGGGCCTAAACATCTAGTAGGAATTTGTACTTTTATTTCTGTTTCTATTATGTGAGTCCAATTTCCTGCCACAGACAGGAAATTGGAACATCGATATATTTGTATAAAAGCCGGCTACATTGTCACAGCATCATACAAACTGTTACTTGTTTTTATCGTCTTTTATTGCTCTTGAAAAAGACGCTTAAGCGTTGAAACGCGTAGAGCTACAATAAACCATTTTTTATCTTACATATTTCGCAATTATTTCGCTGTGACGAGCCGGACTTGCTATTTTGGATAAGTAAGTTACTACTTGTTTCTTCAATTTAAAGTTTCACTTTACTGCTGATGAGGTTCCAATCCTTTTTCAGCCCCGTGTTGAAAACCTCCTTGTTGTTGCCTTTGGAGAGGGACATATTACAGAGGGATATACCATAGAAGCAGGACTCACGTTACTTAAGGAGTGAGTATATTGCACATTATTGCAACAGATTTTAACTTGCACATCAAGTCCATTTCTATCTATTATCAGAAACTTATCATTCTGCAAGACCAGCGCCATCCATTTCGTTTTGTCTATGACATATTATGTAACCTGCATAAAGCCCTTCTGTAGCGCTTCTAAGGCTATAGATGCATGGTTCTTGTTGACAACGGCAAGATCGCTGTTTCTGCATGCTTCAGCAGTGAGACCAGTGGACAGGATGCAGCATTGCAAAGAGGTTAAAGCTTTGGCATGTTACAAAAACGTTCTCGCTGGTTATAGTGATGCACAATAATCTGTACATTTTCCCCCAAAAAAACTTAATTAATTACCAGTAGTTTCCAGTGGAGCAGAGGACTTTGGGTAATGGTATGCAAATTGATTTTAAAATGCCTCACTTTTCTCCAACATAGGTGTGTCCGGTCCACGGCGTCATCCTTACTTGTGGGATATTCTCCTCCCCAACAGGAAATGGCAAAGAGCCCAGCAAAGCTGGTCACATGATCCCTCCTAGGCTCCGCCTTCCCCAGTCATTCTCTTTGCCGTTGTACAGGCAACATCTCCACGGAGATGGCTTAGAGTTTTTTGGTGTTTAACTGTAGTTTTTATTATTCAATCAAGAGTTTGTTATTTTAAAATAGTGCTGGTATGTACTATTTACTCTGAAACAGAAAAGAGATGAAGATTTCTGTTTGTAAGAGGAAAATGATTTTAGCAACCGTTACTAAAATCGATGGCTGTTTCCACACAGGACTGTTGAGAGGAATTAACTTCAGTTGGGGGAAACAGGGAGCAGACTTTTGCTGCTTGAGGTATGACACATTTCTAACAAGACGATGTAATGCTGGAAGCTGTCATTTTCCCTATGGGATCCGGTAAGCCATTTTTATTACATAAAGAGAAAAAAGGGCTTCACAAGGGCTTTTAAGACTGTAGACATTTTCTGGGCTAAAACGATTTATATATAAGCATATTTTATACTCCATAGCCTTGAGGAATTATTTTAATCTTGGGAACTATGTAAAATAACCGGCAGGCACTGTATTGGACACCTTATTCTCTAGGGGCTTTCCCTAATCATAGGCAGAGTCTCATTTTCGCGCCTCTATTGCGCACTTGTTTTTGGGAAGCATGACATACAGATGCATGTGTGAGGAGCTCTGATACATAGAAAAGACTTTCTGAAGGCGTCATTTGGTATCGTATTCCCCTTTGGGCTTGGTTGGGTCTCAGCAAAGCAGATACCAGGGACTGTAAAGGGGTTAAATATAAAAACGGCTCCGGTTCCGTTATTTTAAGGGTTAAAGCTTCCAAATTTGGTGTGCAATACTTTTAAGGCTTTAAGACACTGTGGTGAAATTTTGGTGAATTTTGAACAATTCCTTCATACTTTTTCACATATGCAGTAATAAAGTGTGTTCAGTTTAAAATTTAAAGTGACAGGGACGGTTGGGCTCACCCATCGCAGATAACTACCAAATTATATTTCAGGGATTCCATTATCACATATAAGGATCATAGAAGTCCTACTCAGGTCATCAATTCAGTCTATATTTGTAGATATTGGGTCTCCTTTGAGGGAGTATAGACTCATGGGAATTCTGAGAAAATATCTATATGCAGCTACCTCTAGCAGTTATCTATTTCTCTCATATGTCCGCTCTTTGAGTGTTCCAGATAAGACTTTTTACCTTCACTGTTAGCAGCTAAGGTGTTTACCTAAGATTTGACTGAGTGGGAGTGCAGGGTATGCATTCAGCTAAATGATAACGAGGACAGGCTCATTAAAGTCCCGATTCTAGAGCCCGTACTATGTCCAGGTGGGGTAGCTCTGCGGTAAGGATATGTTATACATTGTTTATAATAATTAAATGCTGTGGCTCTTCATGTAGCTATATCCTATTAGACAAGTTCAGGACCCTAATCTTCGCTCTACACGAGAAAGCATATATAAGTATATAATCCCACATAACTTATGTGGCATTAGACGGCAAAAAATAATAAAATAAAATCTACTCGCATATATAACCTCTCCCTCCTCTCCCCATCCTCATAAAGAACCACCTAGTATAGGTGGACTAACTGTGCGGTTAATCTTGTCTATACCGCAACCCTAATTATTAACCCATATTCTTGCTTATGTTAATTATACCCCCTTACCATCAGAATATAGGCTGCAATAGTATGTTCCATTTCTCTTTAAAGTTTACCTACCAGCCTACATCAATTACTGTAAATAGAGGTTCAGTTTGTGGAGAAACAATTGTGATCCTACCCTGTTGTACACGTACCTTTTTGTATTCTGACTATTCCCTTTTAGGCTTTAAATCAGATTCCCCTGTGGACACACCCTTTATAGATGTTTGTGAATTCTATCGGTGTACTGCACTACTGTTATGTTCTCCACTTTGAGTCATACTAATATATTCTGCATATGCTTTGTTGTATGCCAGGTTCTTTGACTGAACATGATTGTAAGCTATTTACGAATTTGTAATCCTTATGTTTGACAAAATATGTTGCCTGTATACTTTTTTGAACCTCAATAAAAATAATAAAAAAAAAAAAAAAAAAAAAAAAAATTTAAAGTGACAGTAACGGTTTTATTTTAAAACGTTTTTTGTACTTTATCAAGTTTATGCCTGTTTAACATGTCTGAACTACCAGATAGACTGTGTTCTGTATGTGGGGAAGCCAAGGTTCCTTCTCATTTAAATAGATGTGATTTATGTGACACAAAATTTAGAGAAAATGATGCCCAAGATGATTCCTCAAGTGAGGGGAGTAAGCATGGTACTGCATCATCCCCTCCTTCGTCTACACCAGTCTTGCCCACACAGGAGGCCCCTAGTACATCTAGTGCGCCAATACTCCTTACTATGCAACAATTAACGGCTGTAATGGATAATTCTATCAAAAACATTTTAGCCAAAATGCCCACTTATCAGCGAAAGCGCGACTGCTCTGTTTTAGAAAATACTGAAGAGCATGAGGACGCTGATGATATTGGTTCTGAAGTGCCCCTACACCAGTCTGAGGGGGCCATGGAGGTTTTGTCTGAGGGAGAAATTTCAGATTCAGGGAAAATTTCTCAACAAGCTGAACCTGATGTGATTACATTTAAATTTAAATTGGAACATCTCCGCGCTCTGCTTAAGGAGGTGTTATCTACTCTGGATGATTGTGAGAATTTGGTCATTCCAGAGAAATGATGTAAAATGGACAAGTTCCTAGAGGTCCCGGGGCCCCCCGAAGCTTTTCCTATACCCAAGCGGGTGGCGGACATTGTAAATAAAGAATGGGAAAGGCCCGGTATACCTTTCGTCCCTCCCCCCATATTTAAGAAATTGTTTCCTATGGTCGACCCCAGAAAGGACTTATGGCAGACAGTCCCCAAGGTCGAGGGGGCGGTTTCTACTCTAAACAAACGCACCACTATACCCATAGAAGATAGTTGTGCTTTCAAAGATCCTATGGATAAAAAATTAGAGGGTTTGCTTAAAAAGATGTTTGTTCAGCAAGGTTACCTTCTACAACCAATTTCATGCATTGTTCCTGTCACTACAGCAGCGTGTTTCTGGTTCGATGAACTAGAAAAGGCGCTCAATAATAATTCTTCTTCTTATGAGGAGATTATGGACAGAATTCATGCTCTCAAATTGGCTAATTCTTTCACCCTAGACGCCACTTTGCAATTGGCTAGGTTAGCGGCGAAAAATTCTGGTTTTGCTATTGTGGCGCGCAGAGCGCTTTGGCTAAAATCTTGGTCAGCGGATGCGTCTTCCAAGAACAAATTGCTTAACATTCCTTTCAAGGGGAAAACGCTGTTTGGCCCTGACTTGAAAGAGATTATCTCTGATATCACTGGGGGCAAGGGCCACGCCCTTCCTCAGGATAGGTCTTTCAAAGCCAAAAATAAACCTAATTTTCGTCCCTTTCGCAGAAACGGACCAGCCCCAAGTGCTACGTCCTCTAAGCAAGAGGGTAATACTTCTCAAGCCAAGCCAGCCTGGAGGCCAATGCAAGGCTGGAACAAAGGAAAGCAGGCCAAGAAACCTGCCACTGCTACCAAGACAGCATGAGATGTTGGCCCCCGATCCGGGACCGGATCTGGTGGGGGGCAGACTCTCTCTCTTCGCTCAGGCTTGGGCAAGAGATGTTCTGGATCCTTGGGCACTAGAAATAGTCTCCCAAGGTTATCTTCTGGAATTCAAGGGGCTTCCCCCAAGGGGGAGGTTCCACAGGTCTCAATTGTCTTCAGACCTCATAAAAAAACAGGCATTCTTACATTGTGTAGAAGACCTGTTAAAAATGGGAGTGATTCATCCTGTTCCATTAGGAGAACAAGGGATGGGGTTCTACTCCAATCTGTTCGTAGTTCCCAAAAAAGAGGGAACATTCAGACCAATCTTAGATCTCAAGATCCTAAACAAGTTTCTCAAGGTTCCATCGTTCAAAATGGAAACCATTCGAACAATTCTTCCTTCCATCCAGGAAGGTCAATTCATGACCACGGTGGATTTAAAGGATGCGTATCTACATATTCCTATCCACAAGGAACATCATCGGTTCCTAAGGTTCGCATTCCTGGACAAGCATTACCAGTTTGTGGCACTTCCGTTCGGATTAGCCACTGCTCCAAGAATTTTCACAAAGGTACTAGGGTCCCTTCTAGCGGTGCTAAGACCAAGGGGCATTGCAGTAGTACCTTACTTGGACGACATTCTGATTCAAGCGTCGTCCCTTCCACAAGCAAAGGCTCACACGGACATTGTCCTGGCCTTTCTCAGATCTCACGGGTGGAAAGTGAACGTAGAAAAAAGTTCGCTATCTCCGTCAACAAGGGTTCCCTTCTTGGGAACAATAATAGACTCCTTAGAAATGAGGATTTTTCTGACAGAGGCCAGAAAATCAAAACTTCTAAACTCTTGTCAAATACTTCATTCTGTTCCTCTTCCTTCCATAGCGCAGTGCATGGAAGTAATAGGTTTGATGGTAGCGGCAATGGACATAGTTCCTTTTGCGCGAATTCATCTAAGACCATTACAACTGTGCATGCTCAGTCAGTGGAATGGGGACTATACAGACTTGTCTCCGACGATACAAGTAGATCAGAGGACCAGAGATTCACTCCGTTGGTGGCTGTCCCTGGACAACCTGTCACAGGGGATGAGCTTCCGCAGACCAGAGTGGGTCATTGTCACGACCGACGCCAGTCTGGTGGGCTGGGGCGCGGTCTGGGGACCCCTGAAAGCTCAGGGTCTTTGGTCTCGGGAAGAATCTCTTCTCCCGATAAATATTCTGGAACTGAGAGCGATATTCAATGCTCTCAAGGCTTGGCCTCAGCTAGCAAAGGCCAAGTTCATACGGTTTCAATCAGACAACATGACGACTGTTGCGTACATCAACCATCAGGGGGGAACAAGGAGTTCCCTGGCGATGGAAGAAGTGACCAAAATCATTCAATGGGCGGAGACTCACTCCTGCCACTTGTCTGCAATCCACATCCCAGGAGTGGAAAATTGGGAAGCGGATTTTCTGAGTCGTCAGACATTTCATCCGGGGGAGTGGGAACTCCATCCGGAAATCTTTGCCCAAATTACTCAATTGTGGGGCATTCCAGACATGGATCTGATGGCCTCTCGTCAGAACTTCAAGGTTCCTTGCTACGGGTCCAGATCCAGGGATCCCAAGGCGACTCTAGTAGATGCACTAGTAGCACCTTGGACCTTCAAACTAGCTTATGTATTCCCGCCGTTTCCTCTCATCCCCAGGCTGGTAGCCAGGATCAATCAGGAGAGGGCATCAGTGATCTTGATAGCTCCTGCGTGGCCACGCAGGACTTGGTATGCAGACCTGGTGAATATGTCATCGGCTCCACCATGGAAGCTACCTTTGAGACGAGACCTTCTTGTTCAAGGTCCGTTCGAACATCCAAATCTGGTCTCACTCCAACTGACTGCTTGGAGATTGAACGCTTGATCTTATCAAAGCGAGGGTTCTCAGATTCTGTCATTGATACTCTTGTTCAGGCCAGAAAGCCTGTAACTAGAAAAATCTACCACAAAATATGGAAAAAATATATCTGTTGGTGTGAATCTAAAGGATTCCCTTGGGACAAGGTAAAAATTCCTAAGATTCTATCCTTTCTTCAAGAAGGTTTGGAGAAAGGATTATCTGCAAGTTCTTTGAAGGGACAGATTTCTGCCTTGTCTGTGTTACTTCACAAAAAGCTGGCAGCTGTGCCAGATGTTCAAGCCTTTGTTCAGGCTCTGGTTAGAATCAAGCCTGTTTACAAACATTTGACTCCTCCTTGGAGTCTCAATTTAGTTCTTTCAGTTCTTCAGGGGGTTCCGTTTGAACCCTTACATTCCGTTGATATTAAGTTATTATCTTGGAAAGTTTTGTTTTTGGTTGCAATTTCTTCTGCTAGAAGAGTTTCAGAATTATCTGCTCTGCAGTGTTCTCCTCCTTATCTGGTGTTCCATGCAGATAAGGTGGTTTTACGTACTAAACCTGGTTTTCTTCCGAAAGTTGTTTCTAACAAAAACATTAACCAGGAGATAGTCGTGCCTTCTTTGTGTCCGAATCCAGTTTCAAAGAAGGAACGTTTGTTGCACAATTTGGATGTAGTTCGTGCTCTACAATTCTATTTAGATGCTACAAAGGATTTTAGACAAACATCTTCTTTGTTTGTTGTTTATTCTGGTAAAAGGAGAGGTCAAAAAGCAACTTCTACCTCTCTCTCTTTTTGGATTAAAAGCATCATCAGATTGGCTTACGAGACTGCCGGACGGCAGCCTCCTGAAAGAATCACAGCTCATTCTACTAGGGCTGTGGCTTCCACATGGGCCTTCAAGAACGAGGCTTCTGTTGATCAGATATGTAAGGCAGCGACTTGGTCTTCACTGCACACTTTTACTAAATTTTACAAATTTGATACTTTTGCTTCTTCTGAGGCTATTTTTGGGAGAGAGGTTTTGCAAGCCGTGGTGCCTTCCATCTAGGTGACCTGATTTGCTCCCTCCCTTCATCCGTGTCCTAAAGCTTTGGTATTGGTTCCCACAAGTAAGGATGACGCCGTGGACCGGACACACCTATGTTGGAGAAAACAGAATTTATGTTTACCTGATAAATTACTTTCTCCAACGGTGTGTCCGGTCCACGGCCCGCCCTGGTTTTTTAATCAGGTCTGATAATTTATTTTCTTTAACTACAGTCACCACGGTATCATATGATTTCTCCTATGCAAATATTCCTCCTTTACGTCGGTCGAATGACTGGGGAAGGCGGAGCCTAGGAGGGATCATGTGACCAGCTTTGCTGGGCTCTTTGCCATTTCCTGTTGGGGAGGAGAATATCCCACAAGTAAGGATGACGCCGTGGACCAGACACACCGTTGGAGAAAGTAATTTATCAGGTAAACATAAATTCTGTTTTTTATTCAAGTATGTTTTAAACATTGATTCCTTGTGCAAGTACAGTGCTGGTTTTAGCAATTTAAGCGTATCAGGGGCCACCATCCTCACACGGTCTCTGAAATGTCACTGTCCATGAGCTAGTGACGTATCCTACCAGGAGGGGCATAGTTTCCCAAACCTCAAAATGCCTATAAATACACCCCCCCTCACCACACCCACAATTCAGTTTTACAAACTTTGCCACCTATGGAGGTGGTGAAGTAAGTTTGTGCTAAGATTTCTACGTTGATATGCGCTTCTCAGCATTTTGAAGCCCGATTCCTCTCAGATTACAGTGAATGTCAGAGGGATGTGAAGGGAGTATCACCTATTGAATGCAATGGTTTTCCTCACGGGAGGTCTATTTCATAGGTTCTCTGTTGTCGGTCGTAGAGATTCATCTCCTAAATCCCTTTTCAGATCGACAATATACTCTCATATTCCATTACCTCTACTGATAACCGTTTCAGTACTGGTTTGGCTAGCTGCTATATGTGGATGGGTGTCTCTTGGTAAGTATGTTTTCATTACTTAAGACACTCTCAGCTAGGGTTTGGCACTATATGTATTTATATAACATTCTAAATATATGTATTGTACTTATATTTGCCATGAGACAGGTTTAAGTAATATTTCCTTTTGCAGACTGTCAGTTTCATATCTGGGAAATGCATTTTTTTAGGATTTTTTTTTTTCTTACCTGGGTTATAGTCTTTTTTCTATTGACTGTTCTTTTTATTTCGCGGGCAAAATTAGGCTCGCAAGGGCGAAAATGCCAAAGTATATTGCGTCATTTTTTGGCGCGAAATTACATTAGATGACGCAAATTCGTCATTTCCGGCGTCGACTAAGACCTTTCACAAGGTTGCGTCTTTGATGATGCGAGTGTGTCATTTCCGGATGTTGTTAGCGCCAAAAATGTTTCTGTTTGTGTTGTGCGTCATACTTGGCGCCAAATATTTTCATTATTTAAAACCCCATTCCTATATGTCTCTTGCCTTTTTCTGTATCAAAGGGCTATGCTGCCATAAACTGCTATATAAGGAAATTGATAATTTTGTTTTATATGTTGTGTTTTTTCTCTTACATTTGCAAGATGTCTCAATCTGATCCTGTCTCAGAAATCACTGTTGGAACCCTGCTGCCTGTTAACAATTCAATCAAAGCTAAGTGCATTTGTTGTAAACTTGTGGAGATTTTTTCTCCAGCTGTGGTTTGTAATTGTTGTCATGATAAGCTTTTACATGCAGAGAATGTGTCCATCAGTAATAGTGCATTGCCTGTTGTTGTTCCTTCAACATCTAATGTACAAGATATACCTGTGAATTTAAAATATTTTATTGCTGATTCTATTCAGAAGGCTCTGTCTGCCATCCCGCCTTCTAATAAACGTAAAAGGTCTTTTAAAACTTCTCATAAAGTTGATGAATTTTCAAATGACCGACAACATACTGAATTATCCTCCTCTGATAAGGATCTATCTGATTCAGAAGATCCTTCCTCAGATATTTACACTGACCAATCTACTTATTTATTTTAATATGAAGTATATTCGTTCCTTGTTAAGAGGTGTTGATTACATTGGATATTGAGGAAACTAGTCCTCTTGATATTAAAACTAGTAAACGTTTAAATTCTGTTTATAAACTTCCTGTGGTTACTCCAGAAGTTTTTCCAGTTCCTGATGCTATTTCTGATATGATTTCTGAGGAATGGAATAGGCCTGGTACATCTTTTATTCCTTATTCAAGGTTTAAAAAATTGTATCCTTTGCCAGCAGTTACATTGGAGTTTTGGGAAAAGATCCCCAAAGTTGATGGGGCTATCTCTACTCTTGCTAAACGTACTACTATTCCTATAGAAGATAGTACTTCTTTTAAAGATCCTTTAGATAGGAAACTTGAATTTTATCTAAGGAAAGCCTATTTATATTCTGGTCATCTTCTCAGGCCTGCAATTTCTTTGGCTGATGTTGCAACTGCATCAACTTTTTTGTTGGAACATTTAGCACAACAAGAATTGGATTCTGATTGGTCTAGCCTTGTTCGCTTGCTTCAACATGCTAATTCTATTTGTGATGCCATTTTTTATATCATCAACATTGATGTTAAATCTATGTCTTTAGCTATTTTAGCTAGAAGAGCTTTGTGGCTTAAATCCTGGAATGCTGACATGACTTCTAAGTCTATATTGCTATCTCTTTCTTTCCAAGGTAATAAGTTATTTGGTTCTCAGTTGGATTCATTTATTTTATTTGTTACTAGGGGGAAGGGGGTTTTTTGCCTCAGGATAAAAGACCTAAGGGTAAATCTAAAGCTTCTTACCGCTTTCGTTCCTTTCGACAAATTAAGGAACAGAAACCTAATCCTTCCCCCAAGGAATCTGTTTCCAATTGGAAACCTTCAAATTGGAATAAATCCAAGCAATTTAAGAAACCAAAGCCAGCCCCCAAGTCTGCATGAAGGTGCGGCCCTCATTCCAGCTCAGCTGGTAGGGGCAGATTAAGATTTTTCAAGGATGTTTGGACAAATTCTGTCCGAAATCAATGGATTCTGAGTATTGTCTCTCAGGGGTATCAAATAGGATTCTGAGTAAGACCTCCTGTGAAAAGTTTTTTTTCTCTCTCGCATCCCAGCAAATCCAGTAAAGGCTCAGGCTTTCCTGAAGTGTGTTTCAGACCTGGAGCTTTCAGGGATAATCATGCCGGTTCCATTTCAGGAACAGGATCTGGGATTTTATTCAAATCTATTCATTGTCCGAAAGAAAGGAAATTTATTCAAACCAGTTCTGGATCTAAAAATGTTGAATTGTTATGTAAGAGTGCCAACTTTCAAGATGGTGACTATAAGGACTATTCTGCCTTTTGTTCAGCAAGGGCATTATATGTCCACAATAGACTTACAGGATGCTTATCTTCATATTCCGATTCTTCGGATCGGAGGTTCTCGGTGCTCTTCTCTCTGTAATCAGAGAACAGGGTATTGTGGTGTTTCCTTATTTGGATGATATCTTGGTACTAGCTCAGTCTTTACATTCTGCAGAATCTCACACAAATCAACTAGTGTTGTTTCTTTGAAAAAATGGTTGTAGGATCAATTTACCAAAAAGTTCTTTGATTCCTCAGACAAGGGTCACCTTTTTAGGTTTCCAGATAGATTCAGTGTCCATGACTCTGTCTCTAACAGACAAGAGACGTTTAAAATTGGTTTCAGCCTGTCAGAACTTTCAGTCTCAGTCATTCCCTTCAGTAGCTATATGCATTGAAGTTTTAGGTCTCATGACTTCAGCATCAGACGTGATCCCCTTTGCTTTTCTGGTTCTAGGAAAGGTGAGAAGGCTTCTGCCGTTTTCTTGGCATCGTGGTTAAAGCTTTTGATTCTTCAAGCTTATTTGGAGTCGGGTCAGGCCCCGCCTCAGAGAATTACAGCTCATTCTACTAGATCAGTCTCCACTTCGTGATCTTTTAAGAATGAAGCTTCAGTTGATCAGATTTGCAAAGCAGCAACTTGTTCTTCATTGCGTACATTTACTACATTCTAACGTTTTTATGTATTTGCTTCTTCAGAAGCAGTTTTTGGTAGAAAAGTTCTTCAGGCAGCTGTTTCAGTTTGATTCTTCTGCTTATGATTTAAGTTTTTCCCTTTCATTTATGAGATTAAACTTATATTTTGGGTTGTGGATTCATTTTTTTCTGCGAAAAATTGCTGTTTTTATTTTATCCCTCCCTCTCTCTTGGGTATTGCTATCCCATACGTCATTGGCTCACGGACTCTTGCCAATTACATGAAAGAAAACATAATTTATGTAAGAACTTACCTGATAAATTAATTTCTTTCATATTGGCAAGAGTCCATGAGGCCCACCCTTTTTATGATGGTTATGATTTTTTTTGTATAAAGCACAATTATTTCCAAATTATTTTGTTGATGATTTTTACTCCTTTCTTTTTCACCCCACTACTTGGCTAGTCGTTAAACTGAACTGTAGGTGTGGTGAGGGGTGTATTTATAGCCATTTTGAGGTTTGGGAGGCTTTGCCCCTCCTGGTAGGATTGTATATCCCATATGTCACTAGCTCATGGACTTTTGCCAATATGAAAGAAATTAATTTATCAAGTAAGTTCTTACATAAATTATGTTTTTCTTTCTAATGACACAGTGAGTCTACGGATCATCTAATTACTATTGGGAATATCACTCCTGCCCAGCAGGAGGCGGCAAAGAGCACCACAGCAAAGCTGTTAAATATCACTTCCATTTCCTCCAACCCCAGTCATTCTCTTTGCCTACGTTAAGAGCAAGGAGGTGGTTAAGTTTAGGTGTTTGGAAGAAGATTCTTCAAGCAAGATTTTGTTATTTTTCAGCAGTGCAAGCTTGTTCTGCTTTGTCCTAGGTTGTAGCCATAGTCCATGTCAGTCTCAGTAGTAGAGCAGTGGTGGCTTTTAAGCAATGGGAACTTGTGGGTTACAATCCTCACTGTGCCCCCCATATATTTAAAGGGGCATTATACACTATTTTTTTTTCTTTGCATAAATGTTTTGTAGATGATCTATTTATATAGCCATAAAGTTTTTTTTTTTTTTTTTTTTTAATGTATAGTTTTGCTTATTTTTAAATAACATTGCTCTGATTTCTCTTGTAAGGTGTATCCAGTCCACGGGTTCATCCATTACTTGTGGGATATTCTCCTTCCCAACAGGAAGTTGCAAAGAGGACACCCACAGCAGAGCTGTCTATATAGCTCCTCCCCTAACCCCCACCCCCAGTCATTCTCTTTGCAACTCTCGACAAGATAGGAAGTATAAAGAGATATGTGGTGATTTAGTGTAGTTTTGCCTTCAATCAAGAGTTTATTTTTAAACGGTGCTGGCGTTATACTGTTTTACTCTCAGGCAGAAATTAGAAGAAGAGTTCAGCCTGGAGGTTGATGATCTTAGCGGTTTGTAACTAAGGTCCATTGCTGTTCTCATACATAACTGAAGAGTATGGGATAACTTCAGTTGGGGGAACGTTCTGCAGATTACCTGCTTTGAGGTATGTTCAGTACTTTTATTTCTAGAGAAAGGATAAGTTCTAGAAAATGCTGACAGAACCTTGTGTATATTGAGGTAAGCTAGATGCAGTGATTTTGCAACGACTGGGATCATGCTTACAAAGTGGGGTAATACTCATGTTAATACTCATATTAATTAGTGACAAAACGTTTACATGTTTCATAAATGGGACGTTTTTTTCTCTGAGGGTGATAAGTCTTTATTTGGGGCCTAGTTTTCCACATGGCATAGTCAGATACTCCTAGGAGTATTTCCTTAAGGCCCCTCTGACATCGAGTACAGGGTGGGAGGGGCCTATTTTCACGCTTTAGTTGCACAGTTTCTTTCAGACTGAGACATCCAGCTTCCCTAGAGGAGTCCTCTTGCATCTGAGGACTACTATAGCGGGCTTATTTCTTCACTAATCATATTTAAGGGCAGGTAGGAGCCACAGCAGAGCTGTGGCAAGGTGCTTAACTGTCTTTTACCGGTGGTTGACGTTTTTTAAATCCGGTTTGGGGGCTAAGGGGTTAATCATCCATTTGCAAGTCCCTTACTCTCACTGTAAAAATTTCGAAGTCTTTAGTGCATTTTATTACTGTTTTGCAGTTTAAGTGTTAGTTTTTTTCTCTTAAAGGCACAGTACCGTTTTTGTTTAATTGCTGTTTCACATTTATTAAAGTGTTTTCCAAGCTTGCTGGTGTCATTACTAGACTGTTAAACATGTCTGACATAGAGTAAACTCCTTGTTCAATATGTTTAGAAGCCATTGTGGAACCCCCTCTTAGAATGTGTACCAAATGTACTGAAGTATCTATAAACTATAAAGACCATATTATGTCTTTTAAAGATTTATCACCAGAGAATTCTCAGACTGAAAAAAGGGAGGTTATGCCATCTAGCTCTCCCCATGTGTCAGAACCTATAACTCCCGCCCAAGTGGCGCCAAGTGCATCTAGCGTGTCTAATTCTTTTACCTTACAGGACATGGCGGCAGTTATGACTTCTACCCTCACTGAGGTATTGTCCAAACTGCCAGGGTTACAAGGAAAGCGAGACAGCTCTGGGGCTAGAACAAATACAGAGCTTTCTGATGCTTTAATAGCTGTGTCCGATATACCCTCACTAGGCTCTGAAGCCGGTGCAAGGGAGTTTCTATCTGAGGGTGACATTTCAGATTCAGGGAAGGCTTTACTTCAGTCCGATTCCGAAATGACAGCGTTTAAATTTAAGCTCGAACACCTCCGCTTATTGCTCAGGGAGGTTTTAGCGACTCTGGATGACTGTGACCCCATTGTGGTTCCAGAGAAATTGTGTAAAATGGACAAATACTTTGCAGTGCCTGTTTACACTGATGTTTTTCCAGTCCCTAAGAGGTTTTCGGAAATTATTACTAAGGAATGGGATAGACCAGGTGTGCCGTTCTCTCCCTCTCCTGCTTTTAAAAAGTTTCCCATAGATGTCGCCATACGGGACTCGTGGCAGACAGTCCCTAAGGTGGAGGGAGCTGTTTCTACCCTAGCTAAGCGTACAACTATCCCTGTCGAGGACAGTTGTGCTTTCCTAGATCCTATGGATAAAAAATTGGAGGGTCTCCTTAAGAAAATTTTTATTCATCAAGGTTTTATTCTCCAGCCTCTTGCATGCATTGCTCCAGTTACTGCTGCAGCGGCTTTTTGGTTCGAGTCTCTTGAGGAGGCTCTACAGGTGGAGACCCCGTTAGATGATATCTTAGACAGGATTAAAGCTCTTAAGTTAGCTAATTCCTTTATTTCTGACGCCGTTTTTCATTTAACCAAGCTAACGGCTAAGAATTCAGGTTTTGCCATTCTGGCGCGTAGGGCGCTATGGCTTAAGTCCTGGTCAGCAGACGTTACTTCAAAGTCTAAGCTTCTTAACATCCCGTTCAAAGGACAGACCCTATTTGGGCCTGGCCTGAAGGAGATCATCTCTGACATTACCGGAGGAAAAGGTCACGCCCTTCCTCAGGATAGTTCCAATAAATTAAGGACCAAACAGAATAATTTTCGTTCCTTTCGAAACTTCAAGAGTGGCGCAGCTTCAGCTTCTTCTAATGCAAAACAAGAGGGAAATTTCGCCCAGTCCAAACTAGTATGGAGACCTAACCAGACTTGGAACAAAGGGAAGCAGGCCAAAAAGCCTGCTGCTGCCTCTAAGACGGCATGAAGGGGTAGCCCCCGATCCGGGACCGGATCTAGTCGGGGGCAGACTTTCTCTCTTTGCCCAGGCTTGGGCAAGAGACGTCCAGGACCTCTGGGCACTAGAGGTTGTTTCCCAGGGATATCTTCTGGACTTCAAAGGTTCATCTCCAAAGGGGAGATTTCATCTCTCACAACTATCTGCAAACCAGATAAAGAGAGAGGCATTCTTACGTTGCGTTCAAGACCTACTGGTTATGGGAGTGATCCACCCAGTTCCAAGAGAGGAACAGGGGCAGGGTTTCTATTCAAACCTGTTTATAGTTACCAAAAAAGAGGGAACTTTCAGACCAATCTTGGATCTCAAGATCCTAAACAAATTTCTCAGGGTCCCATTCTTCAAGATGGAGACAATCCGAACCATCCTCCCTATGATCCAGGAGGGTCAATATATGACTACCGTGGACTTAAAGGATGCTTATCTCCACATTCCGATTCACAGAGATCATCATCAGTTCCTCAGGTTCACCTTCCTAGACAGGCATTACCAGTTTGTGGCTCTTCCCTTCGGGTTAGCCACGGCGCCAAGAGTCTTTACAAAGGTTCTGGGGTCCCTACTGGCGGTCCTAAGGCCGCGGGGCATAGCAGTGGCTCCTTACCTAGACGACATCTTGATCCAGGCGTCGACTCTTCAAATCGCCAAGTCCCATACGGACATTGTTCTGGCCTTTCTGAGATCTCATGGGTGGAAGGTGAACGTAGAAAAGAGTTCTCTCTCCCCTCTCACAAGAGTTTCCTTCCTAGGGACTCTGATAGATTCAGTAGAAATGAAAATTTTTCTGACAGAGGTCAGGATATCAAAGCTGCTAACTTCCTGCCGTGCTCTTCATTCCATTTCTCGGCCGTCAGTGGCTCAGTGTATGGAAGTAATCGACCTAATGGTAGCGGCAATGGACATAGTTCCGTTTGCCCGCCTACATCTCAGACCACTGCAACTTTGCATGCTCAATCAGTGGAATGTGGACTACACAGATTTGTCTCCTCTGCTAAATCTGGATCAAGAGATCAGGGATTCTCTTCTCTGGTGGTTATCTCGGGTCCATCTGTCCAGGGGAATGAGCTTCCGCAGGCCAGAGTGGACTATAGTGACAACAGATGCCAGCCTTCTGGGCTGGGGTGCGGTCTGGAACTCCCTGAAAGCTCAGGGTTCGTGGACTCAGGAGGAAGCCCTCCTCCCAATAAACATTCTGGAATTGAGAGCGATATTCAATGCTCTTCAGGCATGGCCTCAACTGGCTGCGGTCAGGTTCATCAGATTTCAGTCGGACAACATCACGACTGTAGCCTATATCAACCATCAGGGGGGAACAAGGAGTCCCCTGGCAATGATGGAGGTTTCCAAGATAATTCTATGGGCAGAGGCTCACTCTTGCCATCTCTCAGCTATCCATATCCCAGGAGTAGAGAACTGGGAGGCGGATTTTCTAAGTCGGCAGACCTTTCATCCGGGGGAGTGGGAACTCCATCCGGAGGTATTTGCCCAGCTGATTCAACTATGGGGCAAACCAGAACGGGATCTGATGGCGTCTCGTCAGAACGCCAAACTTCCTTGTTACGGGTCCAGGTCAAGGGATCCCCAGGCAGCACTGATAGATGCTCTAGCAGTGCCCTGGTCCTTCAGCCTGGCTTATGTGTTTCCACCATTTCCTCTCCTCCCTCGTCTGATTGCCAAGATCAAGCAGGAGAGAGCTTCAGTGATTTTGATAGCACCTGCGTGGCCACGCAGGACTTGGTATGCAGATCTGGAGGACATGTCATCCTTTCCACCATGGACTCTGCCGCTGAGGCAGGACCTTCTACTCCAAGGTCCATTCAAACATCCAAATCTAATTTCTCTGCGTCTGACTGCTTGGAGATTGAACGCTTGATTTTATCAAAACATGGTTTCTCCGAGTCGGTCATTGATACCTTGATTCAGGCTCGTAAACCTGTCACCAGGAAAATCTATCATAAGATATGGTGTAAATATCTTCATTGGTGTGAATCCAGGGGTTACTCATGGAGTAAGGTCAGGATTCCTAGGATATTATCTTTTCTCCAAGAGGGATTGGAAAAGGGATTATCAGCTAGTTCCTTAAAGGGACAGATTTCTGCTCTGTCTATTCTTTTGCACAAGCGTCTGGCAGATGTTCCAGACGTTCAGGCGTTTTGTCAGGCTTTAGTTAGAATCAAGCCTGTGTTTAAACCTGTTGCTCCGCCATGGAGTTTAAATTTATTTCTTAAAGTTCAAGGGGTTCCGTTTGAACCTTTGCATTCCATAGATATCAAGCTTTTATCTTGGAAAGTTCTGTTCTTAGTAGCTATCTCTTCGGCTCGAAGAGTTTCAGAATTATCTGCCTTACAGTGTGATTCCCCTTATCTGGTCTTCCATGCAGATAAGGTATTTTTGCGTACCAAACCTGGTTTTCTTCCTAAGGTGGTTTCTAATAAGAATATCAATCAGGAAATTGTTGTTCCGTCACTGTGTCCTAATCCTTCTTCAAAGAAGGAACGTCTGTTACACAATTTTGACGTGGTTCGTGCTTTAAAGTTCTATTTACAAGCTACTAAGGATTTTCATCAAACATCTGCATTGTTTGTTGTCTACTCTGGAAGAACACCATGAAACCAAAAGGCTTCGGCAACTTCTCTTTCTTTTTGGCTGAGAAGCATAATCCATTTAGTTTATGAGACTGCTGGCTAGCAGCCTCCTGAAAGAATTACAGCTCATTCTACTAGAGCGGTAGCTACCACATGGGCTTTTAAAAATGAATCCTCTGTTGAACAGATTTGTAAGGCGGCGACTTGGTCTTCGCTTCATACTTTTCTAAATTTTACAAATTTTATACTTTTGCTTCTTCGGAGGCTATTTTTGGGAGAAAGGTCTTACAGGCAGTGGTGCCTTCCGTTTAAGTTCCTGCCTTGTCCCTCCCTTCATCCGTGTCCTAAAGCTTTGGTATTGGTATCCCACAAGTAATGGATGAACCCGTGGACTGGATACACCTTACAAGAGAAAACAAAATTTATGCTTACCTGATATATTTCTTTCTCTTGTGGTGTATCCAGTCCACGGCCCGCCCTGTCACTTTTAAAACTACAGTCACCACTGCACCCCATAGTTTCTCCTTTTTCTTATTTGTCTTCGGTTGAATGACTGGAGGTGGGGCTTAGGGGAGGAGCTATATAGACAGCTCTGCTGTGGGTGTCCTCTTTGCAACTTCCTGTTGGGAAGGAGAATATCCCACAAGTAATGGATGAACCCGTGGACTGGATACAACACAAGAGAAAGAAATTTATCAGGTAAGCGTAAATTTTGTTTTCATGGTGTTCTTCTCATAAATTTTCCTGGCATTCTTTTAGAATTCCTAGAATTTTACAGTTTCTTGAGGATGGTTTGGATAAAGGTTTGTCTGCAAGTTCCTTGAAGGGACACATCTCTGCTCCTTCTGTTTTATTTCACAGAAAGATTGTTAAACTTCCTTATATTCACTGTTTTGTACAGGCTTTGGTCCGTATCAAGCCTTTCAATTATGAGAAAAACTTATTTTTTGGGTTGTGGATTTAATTTTTTCAGCGGATAATGGCGGCTGTTATTTTTTATCCCTTCCTCTCTGGTGACTCTTCTGTGGAGTTCCACATCTTGGGTATTACTATCCCATACGTCACTAGCTCATGGACTCTTGCCAATTACATGAAAGAAAACATTATTTATGTTAGAACTTACCTGATAAATTAATTTTTCATATTGGCAAGAGTCCTCGAGACCCACCCTTTTTATGGTGGTTATGATTTTTTGTATAAAGCACAATTATTTCCAGTTCCTTTTTTTGATGCTTTTTACTTCTTTTTCTATCGCCCCACTACCAGGCTATTCGTTAAACTGAATTGTGGGTGTGGTAAGGGGTGTATTAATAGGCATTTTGAGGTTTTGGACACTTTGACCATCCTGGTAGGATTGTATATCCCATACGTCACTAGCTTATGGACTCTTGCCAATATGAAAGAAATGAATTTATCAGGCAAGTTCTTACATAAATTATGTTTTTCCTAAGTGCCATTACTTCTTCTTTTGAGGGAGCCTTTTTTCCACTGAAGGTTACTGCACGTTTTTGTATGGCCATCTCTATGGCTTTAGTGAGTTTTCCTCTTCGGCCTACGGGCAAGCGGAGGGTTAATCTGTGCTCTCCTAAAAATGGGCTGCCTCATAAAATGACGATTGTGCCAGATCTGTCACCTGGGGGTGCGGTTCCCTCTAAAGGCTTCAGAGGTAGAACCTCCGGGGTCGGAATCACCTGATTTGATTCCTCCGACTGGGGAGGATTTGGATTTTGAACTTAGAGTGGCACGCCTACGTTTACTCCTGAGAGAGATTTTGGCGATGATAGAGGTCCTGATCCATCTCAGTCCTCTAAATCAGATAATGATCTTGATTAGACGAGTGGAGAGGGTTGGATCGATCCTCTCCTTTATCGTCTCTATGTATATAGTTATAGAATCCCAGTCCTGAGCTCTATGGGGGGTTTGTGTTATACACAGGCAGGACCTGTTTGTTTTGCACACACTTTGGAAGTCCTTTTAACCATTTTAATTTCCAATCCGTCTCGGATAGGGTTTGTTTTAAGAGCTCGGGTTTCTTGTGGAAACTCTCTTGGAGTTTCGTCACTTGGATTGTTTCTGGTTATATGATGGTCGAGATGGATGTCTTCCGATGGAAGCTGCTAGATCTCTGGTCGGGGTGATGTTCCCTCGATTTTATACAAAGTTTAACCCTCAGAGCTTGTTTTCTCTATTTGTTTATAAAAGACGTGTTGCACCCTTGATGACGGGCAGGACCTGTTTTGGGTAATAGTTCAGTCTGTTATTCCCTTCTAATATAGAGATGGAACCTTTTCTAATTATTCTGGTCTGGGCAGAGCGGGCCCTTCTATACCGAAGGACAGGCGGGACCTGTCTTAGGTTCTTCTGGATGGGCACTTGATGCTGGATCATATGGGTCTGGGGTCCTAGAGGTCCTAGAGGTGACTAGGGGACTTTTGGAGTCTTGTCCCGGTACTCTTCACAGTGTCCTACACTGTTAGTGAATGGCCCAATTAGGGGAGGGGTTTTCTCGTCCTTCTGGGTCCGATGATCTTTAAGCAGAGTTTAAATAATTGATTTTTCCCCCCCATTGATTTTATTTTCCTACTCCAGATTCATCATCTTATTTATACAGTTTGAGAATTACCAGTGCTGTGGATTTTGTAAAGCCTAATCCAATGAAGGCACATTTAAAAAAAAAAAAAAAAAAAAAAAAATATAATTTTTTTTTAGATGTATACGTTTCTCACCCTTGCTGGTGTTATGTGCAACCTTCCTGTAATTAGGTATTTGATGTGCATGATAAGCTAGATCAAAGCAATGCAATAAAACAATTAAATTGACATTCTAATATTTATGGTAGTTAGTTTAACAAAAATATTATATTTGTGTGGAAGAACGCATACTTAAAGGGACACTAAACTCAATTTGTTTCTATCATGATTCAGATAGAGCATGCAATTTTAAGCAACTTTCTAATTTACTCCTATTATCAAATTCTTTTCATGCTCTTGGTATCTTTATTTGAAATGCAAGAATGTAAGTTTAGATGCCGGCCCATTTTTGCTGAACACACTGTGTTGTTCTTGCTGATTGGTGGGTAAATTCACCTACCAATAAACAAGTGCTTTCCATGGTTCTGAACAAAAAAATAGCTTAGATGCCTTCTTTTGCAAATAAAGAAAGCAAGAGAACGAAGAAAAATTGATAATAGGAGTAAATTAGAAAATTGTTTAAAATTGCATGCTCTATCTGAATCACGAAAGAAAAATTTTGGGTTCAGTGTCCCTTTAAGCGGACAGTCAAGAAAAAAAATTAAATTTGCATTTTTCAGATAGGACATGCAATTTGAAACAACTTTCCAATGTATTTTTATCCTTAAATTTGCTTTGTTCTCTTGATATTCTTTGTTGAAAGCCAAACCGAGGTAGGATCATAATTTCTAAGCCCTTGCAGGTGTTCTCTTATCTCAGTACATTTTGACAGTTTTTCATAGTTAGACACTATTAAAGGGACACTGAACCCAAATGTTTTCTTTCGCGATTCAGATAAAGCATACAATTGTAAGCAACTTTCAAATTTACTCCTATTATAAATTTTTCTTCATTCTCTTTCTATCTTTATTTTAAAAAGAAGGCATCTAAGCTAAGGAGCCAGCAAACTTTTGGTTCAGAACCATGGACAGCGCTTTTTTATTGGTGCTGTCCAATCAAATATTTGATTGGTGCTGTCCAAATAAGATTAAAAAATAGGATTAAATTAGAAAGTTGATTAAAATTGCATGCTCTATCTGAATCCCTTTAATTCATGTATGTCATACATATATATATATATATATATATATATATATATATATATATATATATATATATATATAGTTAGTGTATTAATATAATAGTGTTGTTTATGCAAAACAGGGGAATGGGTAATAAAGGGATTATCTATCTTTTTAAACAATAACCTTTTTGGTGTAGACTGTCTTTTTAAGAAGAAGGTTTCCAGTTACCTGTTTTCACATTGTTTTTTTTTTTTTTTTTTTTTTATAGCTTTGTCAGGCCTAGTGGGAGGGCCTTACATCTACAACCTTCTGTATTGGATTTTGGAACTCAGTAAGTATATTCATAAAGCAATAAAGTACATTTTTTTTTATTTTTATTTTCTTGTCAGACACTTACCTCACTATTTTCCCCAATCCTTGAAATAATAGTTCGCCTCCTCAACATTCTAGATGCTTTTTAAGGTTTCTGTCCATTTTCTTCCTAGTAGGAAAGAGTCCACAGCCGCATTCATTACTTATGGGAAATACGAACCTGGCCACCAGTAGGAGGCAAAGACCCACCAGCCAAAGGCTTACATACTCCTCCCACTTCCCCTATCCCCCCAGTCATTCTTTGCCTTTCGTCCCAGGAGGTTGGCAGAGAAGTGTCAGAAGTTTTTTTCTTCTTCTTTTTTTCTATTTGTTATACTTTTATTTAATGTTAATACGTCTCTTATGGAGGGTGCTACCCTTCGACATGGGACAGGAGTTTTAAGTAGTCCTGTTAGCCTCTCGTGGAGGGCCTGGGCTAAAGTTAGAGTCCGGAGATGCAGTGGGAGCTTCCCCTGCGACACCATCCCACTCGTTTTAACAGCTCCTTTCAGCACTTAGCGTTGTCTAATTTCGCTTTGCTACCTGCTGTCTTCTCTCGAGTCCATGACGGAGGCGCTGCTACTATTCATCACACTTGAAGGGCCGTGTTCCTGTTCCACGGCGTAGAGTCCGGTAAGATTGTTTCATTTTATTACATTGTCAGTAATGTGATTTATTATTACAGTATAGTATGGGCCTCGCTGAGGCACCTTCAGTACAGATCTTGGAATCAAGGGATATTTCCTCCTTAGGGTGGATTGGTGAACGGGGAAGGGGTCTCTTATGTTTCTTATGTGATTCAAACTGCATGGGTATGTGTGTACGGGCTCTGAGGCTGAGACATGAAGCGTTACTCTATGCGGTGCATAGTGGCTATTTTCTGGGCTTGTGATTACATGGCCTAGGACTAAAAACCTTCGGGTTATGAGTATATGCCTGTTGGCTTAGACTTGCTTATCCTTTTATGTGGGCCTAGTTTTGCCGCCTTTTGGCCATAGGAGGTGGTGAGTGCCCCAGCTATAGTGTGTGAGGTGCCAGTCGTTTTTTTTCTAATATTGTGTGTTTATATTAGTCCTAGCCATGGAGGATTTTGATGCTGGGACTATTGTCTTATCAGATTGTGAGTCGTCCTCGGACGAGTATTGTCGTTTGGTCCCGTTGTCGCAAGTCTACCACTCTTGTCTCTTGTGCCTGTATGGTTTGCCGGGTCCCTTGGGCTCGAGGGACCTTGGTTCTGCTGAGCCATCGGCCTCCGGGAGCTCTGTTTCTCAGGAGGCACCTTCCCAGCCTCACACTCCTTTTGCTTTCGCAGGGGACCCTGACTTTGATGTCTCCTCCGTGCAGGGTAGATTGTTTCCCCCGGAGATGGCGGGACATTTTCGTTTTAATATTTTGTATTTCTCCAACATAGGTGTGTCCGGTCCACGGCGTCATCCTTACTTGTGGGATATTCTCTTCCCCAACAGGAAATGGCAAAGAGCCCAGCAAAGCTGGTCACATGATCCCTCCTAGGCTCCGCCTACCCCAGTCATTCTCTTTGCCGTTGTACAGGCAACATCTCCACGGAGATGGCTTAGAGTTTTTTAGTGTTTAACTGTAGTTTTTATTATTCAATCAAGAGTTTGTTATTTTAAAATAGTGCTGGTATGTACTATTTACTCAGAAACAGAAAAGAGATGAAGATTTCTGTTTGTATGAGGAAAATGATTTTAGCACCGTAACTAAAATCCATGGCTGTTCCACACAGGACTGTTGAGAGCAATTAACTTCAGTTGGGGGAACAGTGTGCAGTCTCTTACTGCTTGAGGTATGACACATTCTAACAAGACGATGTAATGCTGGAAGCTGTCATTTTCCCTATGGGATCCGGTAAGCCATGTTTATTAAGATAGTAAATAAGGGCTTCACAAGGGCTTATTAAGACTGTAGACTTTTTCTGGGCTAAATCGATTCATTATTAACACATATTTAGCCTTGAGGAATCATTTATTCTGGGTATTTTGATATGATTATATCGGCAGGCACTGTTTTAGACACCTTATTCTTTAGGGGCTTTCCCTAATCATAGTCAGAGCCTCATTTTCGCGCCGGTATGGCGCACTTGTTTTTGAGGACAGCATGGCATGCAGCTGCATGTGTGTGGAGCTCTGATACATAGAAAAGTCTTTCTGAAGGCATCATTTGGTATCGTATTCCCCTTTGGGCTTGGTTGGGTCTCAGCAAAGCAGATTCCAGGGACTGTAAAGGGGTTAAATATAAAAACGGCTCCGGTTCCGTTATTTTAAGGGTTAAAGCTTCCAAATTTGGTGTGCAATACTTTTAAGGCTTTAAGACACTGTGGTGAAATTTTGGTGAATTTTGAACAATTCCTTCATACTTTTTCGCAATTGCAGTAATAAAGTGTGTTTAGTTTAAAATTTAAAGTGACAGTAACGGTTTTATTTTAAAACGTTTTTTGTGCTTTGTTATCAAGTTTATGCCTGTTTAACATGTCTGAACTACCAGATAGATTGTGTTCTGACTGTGGGGAAAACAAGATTCCTTCTCATTTAACTATATGTATTTTATGTCATAAAAAAATTTAGTAAAAATGATGCCCAAGATGATTCCTCAAGTGAGGGGAGTAAGCATGGTACTGCATCATCCCCTCCTTCGTCTACACCAGTCTTGCCCATACAGGAGGCCCCTAGTACATCTAGTGCGCCAATACTCCTCTCTATGCAACATTTAACGGCTGTAATGGATAATTCTATCAAAAACATTTTAGCCAATATGCCCACTTATCAGCGAAAGCGCGACTGCTCTGTTTTAGAAAATTCTGTAGAGCATGAGAACGCTGATGATATGGTTTCTGAAGGGCCCCTACACCAGTCTGAGGGGGCCAGGGAGGTTTTGTCTGAGGGAGAAATTTCAGATTCAGGAAACATTTCTCAACAAGCTGAACCTGATGTGATTACTTTTAAATTTAAGTTGGAACATCTCCGCGCTCTGCTTAAGGAGGTGTTATCCAATTTGGATGATTGTGATTATCTGGTCATTCCAGAACCACTATGTAAAATGGAAAAGTTCTTAGAGGCCCCGGGGCCCCCCGAAGCTTTTCCTATATCCAAGCGGGTGGCGTACATTGTTAGTAAAGAATGGGACAGGCCCGGTATACCTTTAGTACCTCCCCCCATATTTATAAAATTGTTTTCCTATAGTCGACCCCAGAAAGGACTGATGGCAGACAGTCCCCAAGGTCGAGGGGGCGGTTTCTACTCTACACAAGCGCGCCACTATACCCATAGAAGATAGTTGTGCTTTCCAAGATCCTATGGATAAAAAATTAGAAGGTCTGCTAAAGATGTTTGTTCAGCAAGGTTCCCTTCTACAACCAATTGCATGCATTGTCCCTGTCACTGCAGCCGCGTGTTTCTAGTTTGATGAGCTAGGAAAGGCGATTATTAGTAATTCTTCTTCTTATGAGGAGATTATGGACAGAATTCGTGCTCTTAAATTGGCTAATTCTTTCACCCTAGACGCCACCTTGCAATTGGCTAGGTTAGCGGCGAAAAAAATTCTGGGTTTGCTATTGTGGCGCAGAGCGCTTTGGTTAAAATCTTGGGCAGCGGATGCGTCTTCCAAGAACAAATTGCTTGACATTCCTTTCAAGGGGAAAACACTCTTTGGCCCTGACTTGAAAGAGATTATCTCTGATATCACTGGGGGCAAGGGCCACGCCCTTCCTCAGGATAGGTATTTTCAAGACCAAAAATAAACCTAAGTTTCGTCCCTTTCGCAGAAACGGATCAGCCCAAAGGGCTACGTCCTCTAAGCAGGAAGGTAATACTTCTCAAGCCAATCCAGCCTGGAGACCTATGCAAGGCCGGAACAAAGGAAAGCAGGCCAGGAAACCTGCCACTGCTACCAAGACAGCATGAAATGCGGGCCCCCGATCCGGGACCGGATCTGGTGGGGGGCAGACTCTCTCTCTTCGCTCAGGCTTGGGCAAGAGATGTTCTGGATCCTTGGGCGCTAGAAATAGTCTCCCAAGGTTATTCTCTGGAGTTCAAGGGGCTTCCTCCAAGGGGGAGGTTCCACAGGTCTCAGTTGTCTTCAGACCACATAAGAAGACAGGCATTCTTACATTGGGTAGAAGACCTGCTAAAAATGGGAGTGATTCATCCTGTTCCATTAGGAGAACAAGGGATGGGGTTCTACTCCAATCTGTTCATAGTTCCCAAAAAAAGAGGGAACGTTCAGACCAATCTTAGATCTCAAGATCTTGAACAAGTTTCTCAAGGTTCCATCGTTCAAGATGGAAACCATTCGAACACTTCTTCCTTCCATCCAGGAAGGTCAATTCATGACCAAGGTGGATTTCAAGGATGCGTATCTACATATTCCTATCCACAAGGAACATCATCGGTTCCTAAGGTTTGCATTCCTGAAAGCATTTCCAGTTCGTGGCGTTTTCTTTCGGATTAGCCACTGCTCCTAGGATTTTCTCATAGGTACTAGGGTCCCTTCTGGCGGTGCTAAGACCAAGGGGCATTGCTGTAGTACCTTACTTGGACGACATTCTGATTCGAGCGTCGTCCCTTCCTCAAGTAAAGGCTCACACGGACATTGTCCTGGCCTTTCTCAGATCTCACGGATGGAAAGTGAACGTGGAAAAGAGTTCTCTATCTCCGTCAACGAGGGTTCCCTTCTTGGGAACTATAATAGACTCCTTAGAAATGAGGATTTTTCTGACAGAAGCCAGAAAAACAAAACTTCTAGACTCTTGTCGGATACTTCATTCCGTTCCTCTTCCTTCCATAGCGCAGTGCATGGAAGTGATAGGTTTGATGGTAGCGGCAATGGACATAGTTCCTTTTGTGCGCATTCATCTAAGACCATTACAACTGTTCATGCTCAGTCAGTGGAATGGGGACTATTCAGACTTGTCTCCAAAGATACAAGTAAATCAGAGGACCAGAGACTCATTCCGTTGGTGGCTGTGCCTGGACAACCTGTCACAAGGGATGACCTTCCGCAGACCAGAGTGGGTCATTGTCACGACCGACGCCAGTCTGATGGGCTGGGGCGCGGTCTGGGGATCCCTGAAAGCTCAGGGTCTTTGGTCTCGGGTAGAATCTCTTCTACCGATAAATATTCTGGAACTGAGAGCGATATTCAATGCTCTCAAAGCTTGGCCTCAGCTAGCGAGGGCCAAGTTCATACATCAACCATCAGGGGGGAACAAGGAGTTCCCTAGCGATGGAAGAAGTGACCAAAATCATTCTATGGGCGGAGTCTCACTCCTGCCACCTGTCTGCTATCCACATCCCAGGAGTGGAAAATTGGGAAGCGGATTTTCTGAGTCGTCAGACATTGCATCCGGGGGAGTGGGAACTCCATCCGGAAATCTTTGCCCAAGTCACTCAACCGTGGGGCATTCCAGACATGGATCTGATGGCCTCTCGTCAGAACTTCAGAGTTCCTTACTACGGGTACAGATCCAGGGATCCCAAGGCGGCTCTAGTGGATGCACTAGTAGCACCTTGGACCTTCAAACTAGCTTATGTGTTCCCGCCGTTTCCTCTCATCCCCAGGCTGGTAGCCAGGATCAATCAGGAGAGGGCGTCGGTGATTTTGATAGCTCCTGCGTGGCCACGCAGGACTTGGTATGCAGATCTGGTGAATATGTCATCGGCTCCACCATGGAAGCTACCTTTGAGAGACCTTCTTGTTCTAGGTCCGTTCGACCCACTCCAGCTGACTGCTTGGAGATTGAACGCTTGATCTTATCAAAGCGAGGGTTCTCAGATTCTGTTATTAATACTCTTGTTCAGGCCTGAAAGCCTGTAACCAGAAAAATTACCACATAATTTGGTATATCTGTTGGTGTGAATCTGCAGGATTCCCTTGGGACAAGGTTAAGATTCCGAAGAGTCTATCCTTCCTTCGAGAAGGATTGGAAAAAGGATTGTCTGCAAGTTCCTTGATGGGACAGATTTCTGCCTTGTCTGTGTTACTTCACAAAAAGCTGGCAGCTGTGCCAGATGTTCTAGCCTTTGTTCAGGCTCTGGTTAGAATCAAGCCTGTTTACAAAATTTTGACTCCTCCTTGGAGTCTCAACCTAGTTCTTTCAGTTCTTCAGGGGGTTCCGTTTGAACCCTTACATTCCGTTGATATTAAGTTATTATCTTGGAAAGTTTTGTTTTTGGTTGCAATTTCTTCTGCTAGAAGAGTTTCAGAATTATCTGCTCTGCAGTGTTCTTCTCCTTATCTGGTGTTCCATGCAGATAAGGTGGTTTTGCGTACTAAACCTGGTTTTCTTCCAAAAGTTGTTTCTAACAAAAACATTAACCAGGAGATAGTTGTGCCTTCTTTGTGTCCTAATCCAGTTTCAAAGAAGGAACGTTTGTTGCACAACTTGGATGTAGTTCGTGCTCTCAAATTTTACTTAGCAGCTACTAAGGATTTCAGACAAACTTTGTCTTTGTTTGTTGTTTATTCTGGTAAACGGAGAGGTCAAAAAGCAACTTCTACCTCTCTCTCCTTCTGGATTAAAAGCATTATCCGATTGGCTTATGAGACTGCCGGACGGCAGCCTCCTGAAAGAATCACAGCTCACTCCACTAGGGCTGTGGCTTCCACATGGGCCTTCAAGAACGAGGCTTCTGTGGATCAGATATGTAAGGCAGCGACTTGGTCTTCACTGCACACTTTTTCTAAATTTTACAAATTTGATACTTTTGCTTCTTCTGAGGCTATTTTTGGGAGAAAGGTTTTGCAAGCCGTGGTGCCTTCCATTTAGGTGACCTGATTTGCTCCCTCCCTTCATCCGTGTCCTAAAGCTTTGGTATTGGTTCCCACAAGTAAGGATGACGCCGTGGACCGGACACACCTATGTTGGAGAAAACAGAATTTATGTTTACCTGATAAATTACTTTCTCCAACGGTGTGTCCGGTCCACGGCCCGCCCTGGTTTTTTTAATCAGGTCTGATAATTTATTTTCTTTAACTACAGTCACCACGGTAACATATGGTTTCTCCTATGCAAATATTCCTCCTTAACGTCGGTCGAATGACTGGGGTAGGCGGAGCCTAGGAGGGATCATGTGACCAGCTTTGCTGGGCTCTTTGCCATTTCCTGTTGGGGAAGAGAATATCCCACAAGTAAGGATGACGCCGTGGACCGGACACACCGTTGGAGAAAGTAATTTATCAGGTAAACATAAATTCTGTTTTTTGTTTTAAGGTTTCCTTGCCGTTATGTGCCTGCCTATCCCGGCTGTTCAGATTGTGAATGGCACTATAGTGTTCCCCCCGGGGGTGATTGTTCCCCCTTGTTGTTCTTTTCATTATAGGATTGTGTGGCTGCGTGTCCTACTACGTTTTTTTTTTTACCTACTGGGGGATCCTTTCCTTTATCGTCTGGGGACTTCTCAGTCCTCGCACGGTTCTTCGGTATAGAATAATGGGGATAATATTATCTCCGGTTGATCTATTATGAGCTTTTCCAGCTTTTTTTTCTGAGGGTTCTGGTCTCCGTTTGGCAGGTCCTGCGGAGACATAGTTCCTTCTGATGCTCTTGTTTATTTTATCTGAGTCGGATTTATTTACTTTATATTCTTTTCCTATGGGAATTCTGGGATTGCTTGGATTTAGTTCTTCCAAGGAAGTTGTTCCCGGGTTTTCATCCAGAATTCGTGTATGCACGCACTGTTGATTGTTAGTGACGCATGTTGCGTCTGGCTGGTCCGGCGGGACCTACTGGTTCACTTGTGTTTTTGTTGTTTGATTTTATAAACTATACTTTTCCTCGCGACCTTCAGGTCCTCCTTGGGGAGTTTGGAATGTGGGCAGATTGGGTATCTGTGGTCGGGCTTCTGGGCCTTCTTTTCTTAGGTTTTTTTTGTGCCCTATTGTCCTTATTAGGGCTAGGATTTGACTCTAGACTTTTTGCCCTTTCCCTTTTTTTTGTCTCCGCGTTTGCAGCCCTTTTGCTCGGCACATGGTGGTTGCACGTTGGTTGCTTTGCTGCCGGTGTTGTGGGGTCTTGAGAGGCTGTCTCTCATAGATCTTCTTCCTTTTTTGTTGGGCTCTGGGTGGTCTGTCTTGACTTTTCTCCTATGGTCTGTGGTAGACTCCCCTGATGGGGGGGTGTTTTTTGGGTATGTCACCACTCTGCCCTTTGGGGCGTTCGGTGCCTGTGCATTCATAGGTAGATGGTTTAGGTGTCTTGGGGATATGTCCTCTCGGTCTTTTCAATATGGGGGATTCTGGTTCCCCTAAAAAGAAGGGTCACGTTGGTCCTTAGTGTTTTTTTCGGAGAATCCATTCTGTTAACTTGGTTGCTCGACTTAGATCTAGCCATCTTATGGTCCTATTAAGATCGAGGTTCGATTCCATCTGGTTTACATACATTTATGTTGCCTTGTGGGCTTGCCCTTTGGGATTCTGTGTTCTCCATTTGTGGGAATTATCCTTGGGTTCTGGTCGCTTTTTCTTCAACGGTGCCTGGTTGTTTTCTCCCTCCCTTTATGTGGGGGTGGGTCCTTATTGTCATCTGTAAGCCATATAGTTAGCTTCGCTACCTAGCGAGCGGTGGGTTTGCAGTTTGACTCCGCTGATACTATTGCACCTTGGTTGCTAGCAAACTTTTAAGGGTCCGAAAGAGGAGTTTTCTTTGCTCCCTCTGGAGGAGTGGGATCCTTAGGGATTCCTCGATTGTCAAGAGGATTGGTTCTCGGATGAGTTTTGGCTGCTCTGCGGCCTATAGTGGTGTTGTGTTGGTCTACACCGTCTGTTTCCAAGGAGCATGATGAAGGAGCATGATGTTTTGTGTACCTTCAGGTAGCGGCTGTGCTTCCTCTCTCATGCTTTTAGCATGGTCGTCTTTTCTCGATCGTTCTTCAGCTGTGGAAGTTTTTCCTAGCTTGTGAGGCATCCTCAGTCTATTGTGGACTGGGTGTGGGTCTTGACTGTGGTAAGGGATTTTCCTTTTGCGATCCTGATCGGTGGTGACACTCGCTCAAGCTGTGTAGTGGTTTCTGCGTCTGCCGGTTCTTGGGATCCTTTGTTTCTCTCTGGTCATTTCCTGTTTTCTGCTGCTGTCTTTTTCTGCCCTGACATATGTTCAGGTGAACCTAGCGAGCGGATCTTGGTTGTCTTCTTGAAGGCCTGAGTTGGTCTTTCTGTCCTGTCTGGTTTTCCCTCTGGGAATTGTTATTTGGGTTTCCCTTGTCGGTTTAAGGGGCTGTGACTGGGTTGTTGCCCCTGAGAGTGGGGTCTTCAAGGCCTGTGTCTCGGTTGCATCTACTCGTGGTAACCGTCCAGGCCCTTTGGACTGTTGGTGGCTTTGTGTACACGGGCTCGGTTTTTTGTTTTTTCTTTCATTGATGATGTTCCCGGTTTTCGGACGAAACGGGGCTTTGTTTTCTGGGAATATGTTTGTTTTTTCGGTGGGTGCCTTCAGTGGTCCGCCTCTTACCCAACCGTCTTGGAATTCTGTGTCCTCTTTGGCTTGGGTATAAATTTGAAATGAAAACTCCTTCCTTCAGAATCTCTGAGGCTTCAAATACATACAATTTGGATGGGGAAGTGTCATCTGGTGTACAGGACCCTGTTGCTGACCTTGAATTTGACAGTGCTTTCAGATTTATAGTGGAGCATATCCCCACCTTATTGCATGAGGTACTGAAAACTCTGGGTATTTCTGAGGAAAAACCTGCTGAAAACAAGTCTGTAAATTGGTTAAATGTTGTTTTCAAAGCTCCTCTAAGACTCCAGAGGTATTTCAGTTTTGAGATTTGGTTTCTAACTATATAGCAAAAAAATGGGAAAAAATTTGCATTCCATTTACTCCATCTTCCAGTTTTAAGAGAATGTACCTGATTCTCTATCCAAAATGGTTTCTAAACAAATATCTGCTGAAGACCTCTAGAATGCCTTTATATGTGACACAGTAATGGACATCATCAAGATTGATGCCAAGAACATGTCTATGGCAGTTATTGCAAGAATGGCCTTATGGTTAGAATTATAGTCAGTAGACATGGTTTCAAAAAATAGGTTAATGTCTCTTTCCTTCTGAGAGAAGGTTCTGATTTGGACTCGATTATTAAGATTGTTAGTGGTAAGAAAGGAGCTTTTATTTCACTAGAAATCTAAGGCAAAGAACAGACCAAATAATAGTTTTCTTTCCTTTTGTTCCTCAGGAGATTAGAAGCCTGGTACTTCATGGGCAAAGAACAAGCATTTCAAGAAGTCAAGCACCAATACAAATCTGCATCAAGGTGTGGCCCCCAGTCCAGACTCTGTTCTGGTAGGAGGCAGAATTATTATTATTTTTCTTCAGAAGGCCTGGTTTCAGTCAAACCAAGACCCCTGGGTTCAAAATATATCCCAGTGCTACAGGATAGGCTTTCGCTCCAGGCCTGCTTGAAGAGGGTTCCATCTGTCTTATTTCCCCAAAAATCCTGCAAAGGTGGCTGCTTTTATGAAATATGTTCAGGATTTAGTAATTTTCCCAGTGCCTGTGTCCCAACAAGGTCAACAGTTTTACTCCAATCTGTTCATTGTCCCAAAGATAGAAGTGACTTTCAGACCCATTTTAGATTAAAAAACAATTCACACAGTTTTACCCTTAACCCTACAAGGTCATTTCATGTCTATTATAGACCTTAAGGATGCATACCTGCACACCCCTATCCACAAGGATCATTTTCCATTTCTAAGGTTTGGATTCCTAGACAAACATTACCAGTTTGTCGCCCTTCCATTTGGTCTCTCTACAGCTCCTTGCATCTTCACAAAGGTGCTAGCAGCATTGGTGGCGGTGATCAGAGCTCAGGGGATGTCCATTGCCCCTTATCTAGACGATATCTTAGTGCAGGCTCCTTCCCTGCCTCTAGCTATTGCCCATACCCAAAGGCTACTATCTTTCGTCCAAGACTATGGTTGGAGAATAAATATTCCAAAGAGCTCTTTACCTCTAGCTACATTGGTGTTCTTTCAAGGAGGAGTCATAAATTCAGTCATAATGTATCTTTTCCTAATGGAATCGCTCAAAATAAAACTTCAGAAGGCATGTCTGTCCCTGCGACGTGCTCCATTTCCATCAGTAGCTCAATGCATGGAGGTAGTAGGTCTTATGGTTTTCAGCTTCGGAAGTAGTTCCCTTTGCCCGCCTCCACTTGCGACCCATTCAACTGTCTAGGCTTAAACAGTAGTCAAATAATTATCTGCAATTGGAACAGCAGATTGCTCTGGATTTGTCAGTAAGATATACTCTCTCTTGGTGGATTCCATGTCTTTGACCTTTGGGGCGTACTTTCTTCACCTATCTTGGGCTATTGTGACGACGGATGCCATTATTTCAGACGAAGTCTGGAATTTGCGAAGAGTGCAAGGAGTTTGGTACCCACTGGAGGCAAGGTTACCAATCAACCTTCTGTAACTCCGAGCGATTCTTTGTGCTCTTCAGTCCTGGCCTCTTATAAAAGAGGAAAAGTTTATCTGGTTCCAGTCGGACAATATCATGGGGGTAGCCTACATAAATCATCGAGGTACCCCCAGTCCACTGGCTATGCATGAAGTGTCCCAGATTCTGTCTTCAGCAGAGAGGAATCCATGCTTCCTGTCAGCAGGTCACATTCCAGGAGTGAAAAATTGGGAAGCACATTACCTCAGCCTTCATTCGTTCCATCCAGGAGATATGTTTATACAGGAAATGTTGCCACATGGGAGGCATTATGGTGTTGCCGGGTAGGGGGCAGCGTTATACTTTGCAATATAATATTTTCTGTTGTTTAGGTTAGGGACCCAGGGAGGTAAAGATTTTGAAGTGGTCCTATCATCATTTGGCCAAATGCTGTAATGTTTTGTAATTTTTCCTATGGGCTTTTCATCCAGACTTGTCTGGGGTTAACTGCATGAGACCCTGAAATCAGTGGGTTGTGCAGGGTTATAGGATGTGTACCCAGTCCAGTATGAGAGTCCAGTTTATTTTTATTATTATTATCATTATTATTATTACAATTATTATTATTATTATTATTATTATTATTATAATACTTTATTTATAAAGCAAAGTAAACAATGATACAATACTTGTAAAAGACAAGATAACATTTGAGAAACAAATACAGGAGAAATTGAGGGCCCCTTTCCCATGGAAATTACTTGAAGGGTAGAAGTGTGAGAAATGGGAAGTGAGAACTGCCAGGGTGAGAATGATGTTAATACAGAGTTAGTTGAGGGCAATTATTAGGTAGGTAGAATTAATTTGTTTTGGAGTTGGGTGGTAGACTTTCCTAAATAAAAAATGTCTTTAGGGAGCGTTTACAAAAATGCTCATTGTGATGCTATCCAGGGTGATAGCCATAATCAAGCAGTAACAAGCCTCAGCAATTCTGATTGCTCCAGGATTTAGTTTGCGGATTTGGTGCAGATATCCTTGTGCCTGCTTTGGAGGCTTCCTCTAAGAAGCGATCTTCTTTCTCAAAGCCATTTCATGTATCAAGTTCTCAAAGCTCTGAATTTGAAGGAATGGCGATTTAAAACTTAAAGCGACATAAAAACCCAAGAATTTGCTTTCTTGATTCAGATAGAGAATACAATTTTTCTTAAGTTTCCAATTTACTTCTGTTATCAGATTTGTGTCTTTCATATTATTTTTTGTTAAAGAGATATCCATATTGGTAGGGTGCACGTCTGCAGCACTATATGACCGGAAATAGTGCTGCCATCTAGTGCTCTTGCTGATGTATAACATTGTTGCAAAACTGCTGCCATATAATGCTGTAGACGTATGCACACTCCTGAGCTTACCTTCCTGCTTTTCAGCAAATAACAACAAGAAAACAAAGAAGATTTGATAAAAGAAGTAAATTGGATTTTTTTATTTTTTAAATAATGAATGTGCTATCCGAATCATAAAAGAAAATTTTTGGATTTTATGTCCCTTTAATTCTTTCTTTGTTTTTAGACATTTGGGTGCTTCCAACTTTGTGGCAATGGTTTAGGGAAAGCCTTTTCCAGCATCACTGTGCACAAAGCGAGGTCCATGAACACCTGGTTAGACTTGTTTAGTGTGCAGAAACGTGAGTGGCCAATACACAGCCTTAATCTCAACCCTATTGAGCACATTTGGGATGAACTGGAATGCTGATTGCGAGCCAGACCTTCTTGTCTAACATCAGTGCCTGACCTCACAAATTCTCTTTTATTTGAATGGGGGGCAAAATCTCACATATACATTCAAAAATCTTGTGTAAAGTCTTCCCAGAAGAGTGGTAGCTATTGCAGCTGCAAGGGGGCGGCTCCTTAAAGGGACACAAGTCAACATTAAACTTTCATGGTTAACCCCTTAATGACCACATCACTTTTCCATTTTCTGTCCGTTTGGGACCAAGGCTATTTTTACATTTTTGCGGTGTTTGTGTTTAGCTGTAATTTTACTCTTACTCATTTACTGTACCCACACATATTATATACCGTTTTTCTCGCCATTAAATGGACTTTCTAAAGATACCATTATTTTCATCATATCTTATAATTTACTATAAAATTTTTTATAAAATATGAGGAAAAAATTGAAAAAAACACACTTTTTCTAACTTTGACCCCCAAAATCTGTTACACATCTACAACCACCAAAAAACACCCGTGCTAAATAGTTTCTAAATTTTGTCCTGAGTTTAGAAATACCCAATGTTTACATCTTCTTTGCTTTTTTTGTAAGTTATAGGGCCATAAATACAAGTAGCACTTTGCTATTTCCAAACCATTATTTTTCAAAATTAGCGCTAGTTACATTAGAACACTAATATCTTTCAGGAATCTCTGAATATCCATTGACATGTATATATTTTTTTTTAGTAGTCATCCCAAAGTATTCATCTAGGCCCATTTTGGTATATTTCATGCCACCATTTCACCGCCAAATGCGATTAAATACAAAAAATCGTTCACTTTTCTCCAACATAGGTGTGTCCGGTCCACGGCGTCATCCTTACTTGTGGGATATTCTCTTCCCCAACAGGAAATGGCAAAGAGCCCAGCAAAGCTGGTCACATGATCCCTCCTAGGCTCTGCCTACTCCAGTCATTCTCTTTGCCGTTGTACAGGCAACATCTCCACGGAGATGGCTTAGAGTTTTTTAGTGTTTAACTGTAGTTTTTATTATTCAATCAAGAGTTTGTTATTTTAAAATAGTGCTGGTATGTACTATTTACTCAGAAACAGAAAAGAGATGAAGATTTCTGTTTGTATGAGGAAAATGATTTTAGCACCGTAACTAAAATCCATGGCTGTTCCACACAGGACTGTTGAGAGCAATTAACTTCAGTTGGGGGAACAGTGTGCAGTCTCTTACTGCTTGAGGTATGACACATTCTAACAAGACGATGTAATGCTGGAAGCTGTCATTTTCCCTATGGGATCCGGTAAGCCATGTTTATTAAGATAGTAAATAAGGGCTTCACAAGGGCTTATTAAGACTGTAGACTTTTTCTGGGCTAAATCGATTCATTATTAACACATATTTAGCCTTGAGGAATCATTTATTCTGGGTATTTTGATATGATTATATCGGCAGGCACTGTTTTAGACACCTTATTCTTTAGGGGCTTTCCCTAATCATAGTCAGAGCCTCATTTTCGCGCCGGTATGGCGCACTTGTTTTTGAGGACAGCATGGCATGCAGCTGCATGTGTGTGGAGCTCTGATACATAGAAAAGTCTTTCTGAAGGCATCATTTGATCCCCTTTGGGCTTGGTTGGGTCTCAGCAAAGCAGATTCCAGGGACTGTAAAGGGGTTAAATATAAAAACGGCTCCGGTTCCGTTATTTTAAGGGTTAAAGCTTCCAAATTTGGTGTGCAATACTTTTAAGGCTTTAAGACACTGTGGTGAAATTTTGGTGAATTTTGAACAATTCCTTCATACTTTTTCGCAATTGCAGTAATAAAGTGTGTTTAGTTTAAAATTTAAAGTGACAGTAACGGTTTTATTTTAAAACGTTTTTTGTGCTTTGTTATCAAGTTTATGCCTGTTTAACATGTCTGAACTACCAGATAGATTGTGTTCTGACTGTGGGGAAACCAAGGTTCCTTCTCATTTAACTATATGTATTTTATGTCATAAAAAAATTTAGTAAAAATGATGCCCAAGATGATTCCTCAAGTGAGGGGAGTAAGCATGGTACTGCATCATCCCCTCCTTCGTCTACACCAGTCTTGCCCATACAGGAGGCCCCTAGTACATCTAGTGCGCCAATACTCCTTACTATGCAACATTTAACGGCTGTAATGGATAATTCTATCAAAAACATTTTAGCCAATATGCCCACTTATCAGCGAAAGCGCGACTGCTCTGTTTTAGAAAATTCTGTAGAGCATGAGAACGCTGATGATATGGTTTCTGAAGGGCCCCTACACCAGTCTGAGGGGGCCAGGGAGGTTTTGTCTGAGGGAGAAATTTCAGATTCAGGAAACATTTCTCAACAAGCTGAACCTGATGTGATTACTTTTAAATTTAAGTTGGAACATCTCCGCGCTCTGCTTAAGGAGGTGTTATCCAATTTGGATGATTGTGATTATCTGGTCATTCCAGAACCACTATGTAAAATGGAAAAGTTCTTAGAGGCCCCGGGGCCCCCCGAAGCTTTTCCTATATCCAAGCGGGTGGCGTACATTGTTAGTAAAGAATGGGACAGGCCCGGTATTCCTTTAGTACCTCCCCCCATATTTAAAAAATTGTTTTCCTATAGTCGACCCCAGAAAGGACTGATGGCAGACAGTCCCCAAGGTCGAGGGGGCGGTTTCTACTCTACACAAGCGCGCCACTATACCCATAGAAGATAGTTGTGCTTTCCAAGATCCTATGGATAAAAAATTAGAAGGTCTGCTAAAAAAGATGTTTGTTCAGCAAGGTTCCCTTCTACAACCAATTGCATGCATTGTCCCTGTCACTGCAGCCGCGTGTTTCTAGTTTGATGAGCTAGGAAAGGCGATTATTAGTAATTCTTCTTCTTATGAGGAGATTATGGACAGAATTCGTGCTCTTAAATTGGCTAATTCTTTCACCCTAGACGCCACCTTGCAATTGGCTAGGTTAGCGGCGAAAAAATTCTGGGTTTGCTATTGTGGCGCAGAGCGCTTTGGTTAAAATCTTGGGCAGCGGATGCGTCTTCCAAGAACAAATTGCTTGATATTCCTTTCAAGGGGAAAACACTCTTTGGCCCTGACTTGAAAGAGATTATCTCTGATATCACTGGGGGCAAGGGCCACGCCCTTCCTCAGGATAGGTCTTTTCAAGACCAAAAATAAACCTAAGTTTCGTCCCTTTCGCAGAAACGGATCAGCCCCAAGGGCTACGTCCTCTAAGCAGGAAGGTAATACTTCTCAAGCCAATCCAGCCTGGAGACCTATGCAAGGCTGGAACAAAGGAAAGCAGGCCAGGAAACCTGCCACTGCTACCAAGACAGCATGAAATGCGGGCCCCCGATCCGGGACGGATCTGGTGGGGGGCAGACTCTCTCTCTTCGCTCAGGCTTGGGCAAGAGATGTTCTGGATCCTTGGGCGCTAGAAATAGTCTCCCAAGGTTATTCTCTGGAGTTCAAGGGGCTTCCTCCAAGGGGGAGGTTCCACAGGTCTCAGTTGTCTTCAGACCACATAAGAAGACAGGCATTCTTACATTGGGTAGAAGACCTGCTAAAAATGGGAGTGATTCATCCTGTTCCATTAGGAGAACAAGGGATGGGGTTCTACTCCAATCTGTTCATAGTTCCCAAAAAAGAGGGAACGTTCAGACCAATCTTAGATCTCAAGATCTTGAACAAGTTTCTCAAGGTTCCATCGTTCAAGATGGAAACCATTCGAACACTTCTTCCTTCCATCCAGGAAGGTCAATTCATGACCAAGGTGGATTTCAAGGATGCGTATCTACATATTCCTATCCACAAGGAACATCATCGGTTCCTAAGGTTTGCATTCCTGGACAAGCATTTCCAGTTCGTGGCGTTTTCTTTCGGATTAGCCACTGCTCCTAGGATTTTCTCATAGGTACTAGGGTCCCTTCTGGCGGTGCTAAGACCAAGGGGCATTGCTGTAGTACCTTACTTGGACGACATTCTGATTCGAGCGTCGTCCCTTCCTCAAGTAAAGGCTCACACGGACATTGTCCTGGCCTTTCTCAGATCTCACGGATGGAAAGTGAACGTGGAAAAGAGTTCTCTATCTCCGTCAACGAGGGTTCCCTTCTTGGGAACTATAATAGACTCCTTAGAAATGAGGATTTTTCTGACAGAAGCCAGAAAAACAAAACTTCTAGACTCTTGTCGGATACTTCATTCCGTTCCTCTTCCTTCCATAGCGCAGTGCATGGAAGTGATAGGTTTGATGGTAGCGGCAATGGACATAGTTCCTTTTGTGCGCATTCATCTAAGACCATTACAACTGTTCATGCTCAGTCAGTGGAATGGGGACTATTCAGACTTGTCTCCGAAGATACAAGTAAATCAGAGGACCAGAGACTCATTCCGTTGGTGGCTGTCCCTGGACAACCTGTCACAAGGGATGACCTTCCGCAGACCAGAGTGGGTCATTGTCACGACCGACGCCAGTCTGATGGGCTGGGGCGCGGTCTGGGGATCCCTGAAAGCTCAGGGTCTTTGGTCTCGGGTAGAATCTCTTCTACCGATAAATATTCTGGAACTGAGAGCGATATTCAATGCTCTCAAAGCTTGGCCTCAGCTAGCGAGGGCCAAGTTCATACATCAACCATCAGGGGGGAACAAGGAGTTCCCTAGCGATGGAAGAAGTGACCAAAATCATTCTATGGGCGGAGTCTCACTCCTGCCACCTGTCTGCTATCCACATCCCAGGAGTGGAAAATTGGGAAGCGGATTTTCTGAGTCGTCAGACATTGCATCCGGGGGAGTGGGAACTCCATCCGGAAATCTTTGCCCAAGTCACTCAACCGTGGGGCATTCCAGACATGGATCTGATGGCCTCTCGTCAGAACTTCAGAGTTCCTTACTACGGGTACAGATCCAGGGATCCCAAGGCGGCTCTAGTGGATGCACTAGTAGCACCTTGGACCTTCAAACTAGCTTATGTGTTCCCGCCGTTTCCTCTCATCCCCAGGCTGGTAGCCAGGATCAATCAGGAGAGGGCGTCGGTGATTTTGATAGCTCCTGCGTGGCCACGCAGGACTTGGTATGCAGATCTGGTGAATATGTCATCGGCTCCACCATGGAAGCTACCTTTGAGACGAGACCTTCTTGTTCTAGGTCCGTTCGACCCACTCCAGCTGACTGCTTGGAGATTGAACGCTTGATCTTATCAAAGCGAGGGTTCTCAGATTCTGTTATTAATACTCTTGTTCAGGCCTGAAAGCCTGTAACCAGAAAAATTACCACATAATTTGGTATATCTGTTGGTGTGAATCTGCAGGATTCCCTTGGGACAAGGTTAAGATTCCTAAGAGTCTATCCTTCCTTCGAGAAGGATTGGAAAAAGGATTATCTGCAAGTTCCTTGATGGGACAGATTTCTGCCTTGTCTGTGTTACTTCACAAAAAGCTGGCAGCTGTGCCAGATGTTCTAGCCTTTGTTCAGGCTCTGGTTAGAATCAAGCCTGTTTACAAAATTTTGACTCCTCCTTGGAGTCTCAACCTAGTTCTTTCAGTTCTTCAGGGGGTTCCGTTTGAACCCTTACATTCCGTTGATATTAAGTTATTATCTTGGAAAGTTTTGTTTTTGGTTGCAATTTCTTCTGCTAGAAGAGTTTCAGAATTATCTGCTCTGCAGTGTTCTTCTCCTTATCTGGTGTTCCATGCAGATAAGGTGGTTTTGCGTACTAAACCTGGTTTTCTTCCAAAAGTTGTTTCTAACAAAAACATTAACCAGGAGATAGTTGTGCCTTCTTTGTGTCCTAATCCAGTTTCAAAGAAGGAACGTTTGTTGCACAACTTGGATGTAGTTCGTGCTCTCAAATTTTACTTAGCAGCTACTAAGGATTTCAGACAAACTTCGTCTTTGTTTGTTGTTTATTCTGGTAAACGGAGAGGTCAAAAAAAAGCAACTTCTACCTCTCTCTCCTTCTGGATTAAAAGCATTATCCGATTGGCTTATGAGACTGCCGGACGGCAGCCTCCTGAAAGAATCACAGCTCACTCCACTAGGGCTGTGGCTTCCACATGGGCCTTCAAGAACGAGGCTTCTGTTGATCAGATATGTAAGGCAGCGACTTGGTCTTCACTGCACACTTTTTCTAAATTTTACAAATTTGATACTTTTGCTTCTTCTGAGGCTATTTTTGGGAGAAAGGTTTTGCAAGCCGTGGTGCCTTCCATTTAGGTGACCTGATTTGCTCCCTCCCTTCATCCGTGTCCTAAAGCTTTGGTATTGGTTCCCACAAGTAAGGATGACGCCGTGGACCGGACACACCTATGTTGGAGAAAACAGAATTTTTGTTTACCTGATAAATTACTTTCTCCACGGGGGTGTCCGGTCCACGGCCCGCCCTGGTTTTTTTAATCAGGTCTGATAATTTATTTTCTTTAACTACAGTCACCACGGTAACATATGGTTTCTCCTATGCAAATATTCCTCCTTAACGTCGGTCGAATGACTGGGGTAGGCGGAGCCTAGGAGGGATCATGTGACCAGCTTTGCTGGGCTCTTTGCCATTTCCTGTTGGGGAAGAGAATATCCCACAAGTAAGGATGACGCCGTGGACCGGACACACCGTTGGAGAAAGTAATTTATCAGGTAAACATAAATTCTGTTTTTCTTCTGTTAAGTGTGATCAGTCCACGGGTCATCATTACTTCTGGGATATTAACTGCTCCCCTACAGGAAGTGCAAGAGGATTCACCCAGCAGAGCTGCATATAGCTCCTCCCCTCTACGTCACTCCCGTCATTCTCTTGCACCCAGCAACTAGATAGGTCGTGTGAGAGGACTATGGTGATTATACTTAGTTTTATATCTTCAATCAAAAGTTTGTTATTTTAAAATAGCACCGGAGTGTGTTATTACCTCTCTGGCAGAGTTTGAGGAAGAATCTACCAGAGTTTTGCTATGATTTTAGCCGGAGTAGTTAAGATCATATTGCTGTTCTCGGCCATCTGAGGAGTGAGGTAAACTTCAGATCAGGGGACAGCGGGCAGATGAATCTGCATAGAGGTATGTAGCAGTTTTTATTTTCTGACAATGGAATTGATGAGAAAATCCTGCCATACCGATATAATGTCATGTATGTATACTTTACACTTCAGTATTCTGGGGAATGGTACTTCACTAGAATTACACTGTAAGAAAGACATAAAGCTGTTTAATAACTAGAGATTATGTTTAACGTTTTTGCTGGAATGTAAAATCGTTTTCATTTGCTGAGGTACTGAGTGAATAAATGTTTGGGCACCATTTTTCCACTTGGCAGTTGCTTAAATCTGTTTTTTCTGTCAGTTTCTGTTCTCCCTCACTGCTGTGTGTGTGGGGGAGGGGCGCTTTTACTATGCATCAAATATTTCAGTCAGCAACTCATTGTATTCCCTGCATGATCTGGTTCATCTCTACAGAGCTCAGGGGTCTTCAAAACTTATTTTGAGGGAGGTAATTTCTCTCAGCAGAGCTGTGAGAATTATAGTTTGACTGAAATAAAAACTTTTATTCTGTAATTTGTTTCCTGCTTTCAGAAATTGTTATCTTTGCTAATGGGATTAAACCTTTGCTAAAGTTGTGTTGTTTACAAGGATTGAGGCTATAACTGTTTCAATTTATTAATTTTTAACTGTCATAGATCTTCTGTGCTTCTTAAAGGCACAGTACGTTTTAATATTATTCTATTTGAATTGTATTTCCAAGTTGCAAGTTTATTTGCTAGTGTGTTAAACATGTCTGATTCAGAAGATGATACCTGTGTCATTTGTTGCAATGCCAAAGTGGAGCCCAATAGAAATTTATGTACTAACTGTATTGATGCTACTTTAAATAAAAATCAATCTGTACAAATTGAATAAATTTCACCAAACAACGAGGGGAGAGTTATGCCGACTAACTCGCCTCACGTGTCAGTACCTACATCTCCCGCTCAGAGGGAGGTGCGTGATATTGTAGCGCCGAGTACAGCTGGGCGGCCATTACAAATCACATTACAGGATATGGCTACTGTTATGACTGAAGTTTTGGCTAAATTACCAGAACTAAAAGGTAAGCGTGATCACTCTGGGGTGAGAACAGAGTGCGCTGATAATATTAGGGCCATGTCAGACACTGCGTCACAGGTGGCAGAACATGAGGACTGAGAACTTCATTCTGTGGGTGACGGTTCTGATCCAAACAGACTGGATTCAGATATTTCAAATTTTAAATTTAAACTGGAAAACCTCCGTGTATTACTAGGGGAGGTGTTAGCGGCTCTGAATGATTGTAACACAGTTGCAATACCAGAGAAAATGTGTAGGTTGGATAAATATTTTGCGGTACCGACGAGTACTGAGGTTTTTCCTATACCTAAGAGACTTACTGAAATTGTTACTAAGGAGTGGGATAGACCCGGTGTGCCGTTCTCACCCCCTCCGATATTTAGAAAAATGTTTCCAATAGACGCCACCACAAGGGACTTATGGCAAACGGTCCCTAAGGTGGAGGGAGCAGTTTCTACTTTAGCTAAGCGTACCACTATCCCGGTGGAGGATAGCTGTGCTTTTTCAGATCCAATGGATAAAAAGTTAGAGGGTTACCTTAAGAAAATGTTTGTTCAACAAGGTTTTATATTGCAACCCCTTGCATGCATTGCGCCGATCACGGCTGCATCGGCATTCTGGATTGAGTCTCTGGAAGAGAACATTGGTTCAGCTACTCTGGACGACATTACGGACAGGCTTAGAGTCCTTAAACTAGCTAATTCATTCATTTCGGAGGCCGTAGTACATCTTACTAAACTTACGGCGAAGAATTCAGGATTCGCCATTCAGGCACGCAGGGCGCTGTGGCTAAAATCCTGGTCAGCTGATGTTACTTCTAAGTCTAAATTGCTTAATATACCTTTCAAAGGGCAGACCTTATTCGGGCCCGGGTTGAAAGAGATTATCGCTGACATTACAGGAGGTAAAGGCCATGCCCTGCCTCAGGACAAAGCCAAAGCCAAGACTAGACAGTCTAGTTTTCGTTCCTTTCGTAATTTCAAAGCAGGAGCAGCATCAACTTCCTCTGCACCAAAACAGGAAGGAGCTGTTGCTCGCTACAGACAAGGCTGGAAACCTAACCAGTCCTGGAACAAGGGCAAGCAGACTAGGAAACCTGCTGCTGCCCCCAAAACAGCATGAATTGAGGGCCCCCGATCCGGGATCGGATCTAGTGGGGGGCAGACTTTCTCTCTTCGCCCAGGCTTGGGCAAGAGATGTTCAGGATCCCTGGGCGCTAGAGATAATATCTCAGGGATACCTTCTGGACTTCAAATACTCTCCTCCAAGAGAGAGATTTCATCTGTCAAGATTGTCAACAATCCAGACAAAGAAAGAGGCTTTTCTACGCTGCGTACAAGAGCTCTTGTTAATGGGAGTAATCCATCCAGTTCCACGATCGGAACAGGGACAGGGGTTTTACTCAAATCTGTTTGTGGTTCCCAAAAAAGAGGGAACTTTCAGACCAATCCTGGACTTAAAGATCCTAAACAAATTCCTAAGAGTTCCATCGTTCAAGATGGAGACTATTCGGACAATTTTACCTATGATCCAAGAGGGTCAGTACATGACCACTGTAGATTTAAAAGATGCTTACCTGCACATACCGATTCACAAAGATCATTACCGGTACCTAAGGTTTGCCTTCCTAGACAGGCATTACCAGTTTGTGGCTCTTCCATTCGGATTGGCTACAGCGCCAAGAATCTTCACAAAGGTTCTGGGTGCTCTTCTGGCGGTACTAAGACCGCGGGGAATCTCGGTAGCTCCATACCTAGACGACATTCTGATACAAGCTTCAAGCTTTCAAACTGCCAAATCTCATACAGAGTTAGTGCTGGCACATGTGCAAGGTCACATGGATGGAAGGTGAACGAAAAGAAAAGTTCACTCGTTCCACTCACAAGAGTTCCCTTCCTGGGGACTCTTATAGATTCTGTAGAAATGAAGATTTACCTGACAGAGGACAGGCTATCAAGACTTCAAAGTGCTTGCCGCACTCTTCATTCCATTCAACACCCGTCAGTGGCTCAATGTATGGAGGTAATCGGCTTAATGGTAGCGGCAATGGACATAGTACCCTTTGCACGCTTACACCTCAGACCACTGCAACTGTGCATGCTAGGTCAGTGGAATGGGGATTACTCAGACTTATCCCCTTCTCTGAATCTGGATCAAGAGACCAGAAATTCTCTTCTATGGTGGCTTTCTCGGCCACACCTGTCCAGGGGGATGCCATTCAGCAGACCAGACTGGACAATTGTAACAACAGACGCCAGCCTTCTAGGTTGGGGTGCCGTCTGGAATTCCCTGAAGGCTCAGGGACTATGGAGTCAGGAGGAGAGTCTCCTGCCAATAAACATTCTGGAATTGAGAGCAGTTCTCAATGCCCTCCTGGCTTGGCCCCAGTTGACAACTCGGGGGTTCATCAGGTTTCAGTCGGACAACATCACGACTGTAGCTTACATCAACCATCAGGGAGGGACAAGAAGCTCCCTAGCTATGATGGAAGTATCAAAGATAATTCGCTGGGCAGAGTCTCACTCTTGCCACCTGTCAGCAATCCACATCCCGGGAGTGGAGAACTGGGAGGCGGATTTCTTAAGTCGTCAGACTTTTCATCCGGGGGAGTGGGAACTTCATCCGGAGGTCTTTGCCCAAATACTTCGACGTTGGGGCAAACCAGAGATAGATCTCATGGCGTCTCGACAGAACGCCAAGCTTCCTCGTTACGGGGTCCAGATCCAGGGATCCAGGAGCAGTCCTGATAGATGCTCTGACAGCACTTGGTATGCAGACCTGGTGGACATGTCATCCTGTCCGCCTTGGTCTCTACCTCTGAAACAGGACCTTCTGATACAGGGTCCCTTCAAACATCAAAATCTAACTTCTCTGAAGCTGACTGCTTGGAAATTGAACGCTTAATTTTATCAAGACGTGGGTTTTCTGAGTCAGTTATTAGTACCTTAATACAGACTAGGAAACCTGTTACCAGAAAGATTTACCATAAGATATGGCGTAAATACCTACATTGGTGTGAATCCAAAGGTTACTCTTGGAGTAAGGTTAGGATTCCTAGGATATTGTCTTTTCTACAAGAAGGTTTAGAAAAGGGTTTATCTGCTAGTTCATTAAAGGGACAGATCTCAGCTCTGTCCATTCTGGTTACACAAACGTCTGTCAGAAGTTCCTGACGTCCAGGCTTTTTGTCAGGCTTTGGCCAGGATTAAGCCTGTGTTTAAAACTGTTGCTCCACCATGGAGTTTAAACCTTGTTCTTAATGTTTTACAGGGCGTTCCGTTGAACCCCTTCATTCCATTGATATAAAGTTGTTATCTTGGAAAGTTCTATTTTTAATGGCTATTTCCTCGGCTCGAAGAGTCTCTGAATTATCAGCCTTACATTGTGATTCTCCTTATTTGATTTTTCATTCGGATAAGGTAGTCCTGCGTACTAAACCTGGGTTCTTACCTAAGGGTAGTTACTAACAGGAATATCAATCAAGAGATTGTTGTTCCTTCTTTATGCCCAAATCCTTCTTCAAAGAAGGAACGTCTACTGCACAACCTGGATGTAGTCCGGGCTCTAAAATTTTACTTGCAGGCAACTAAGGAATTCCGACAAACGTCTTCTCTGTTGTCATTTACTCTGGGCAGAGGAGAGGTCAAAAAGCTTCCGCTACCTCTCTTTCTTTTTGGCTTCGTAGCATAATTCGTTTAGCTTATGAGACTGCTGGACAGCAGCCTCCTGAAAGAATTACAGCTCATTCTACTAGAGCTGTGGCTTCCACTTGGGCCTTCAAGAATGAGGCCTCTGTTGAACAGATTTGCAAGGCTGCAACTTGGTCTTCGCTTCATACTTTTTTCCAAATTTTACAAATTTGACACCTTTGCTTCATCGGAGGCTATTTTTGGGAGAAAGGTTCTTCAGGCAGTGGTTCCTTCTGTATAAAGAGTCTGCCTATCCCTCCCGTCATCCGTGTACTTTTGCTTTGGTATTGGTATCCCAGAAGTAATGATGACCCGTGGACTGATCACACTTAACAGAAGAAAACATAATTTATGCTTACCTGATAAATTCCTTTCTTCTGTAGTGTGATCAGTCCACGGCCCGCCCTGTTTTTAAGGCAGGTAAATATTTTTTAATTTATACTCCAGTCACCACTTCACCCTTGGCTTTTCCTTTCTCGTTGGTCCTTGGTCGAATGACTGGGAGTGACGTAGAGGGGAGGAGCTATATGCAGCTCTGCTGGGTGAATCCTCTTGCACTTCCTGTAGGGGAGCAGTTAATATCCCAGAAGTAATGATGACCCGTGGACTGATCACACTACAGAAGAAAGGAATTTATCAGGTAAGCATAAATTATGTTTTTACAAATTTTTTCACAAACTTTTGGTTTCTCACTGAAATTATTTACAAACAGCTTGTGCAATTATGGCTTAAATGGTTGTAAATTCTTCTCTGGGATCCCCTTTGTTCAGAAATAGCAGACATATATGGCTTTGGCGTTGCTTTTTAGTAATTAGAAGGCTGCTAAATGCCACTGCGCACTACACGTGTATTATGCCCAGCAGTGAAGGGGTTAATTATGGAGCATGTAGGGAGCTTCTAGGGTTAATTTTAGCTTTAGTGTAGTGTAGTAGACAACCCCAAGTATTGATCTAGGCCCATTTTGGTATATTTCATGCCACCATTTCACCGCCAAATGCGATCAAATTAAAAAAAACGTTAAATTTTTCACAATTTTAGGTTTCTCACTGAAATCATTTACAAACAGCTTGTGCAATTATGGCACAAATGGTTGTAAATGCTTCTCTGGGATCCCCTTTGTTCAGAAATAGCAGACATATATGGCTTTGGCGTTGCTTTTTGGTAATTAGAAGGCCGCCAAATGCCGCTGCATTTCACACGTGTATTATGGCTAGCAGTGAAGGGGTTAATTATGTAGCTTGTAGGGAGCTTGCAGGGTTAATTTTAGCTTTAGTGTAGAGCTCAGCCTCCCACCTGAAACATGAGACCCCCTGATCCCTCCCAAACAGCTCTCTTCCCTCCCCCACCCCCCAATTGTCCCCGCCATCTTAAGTACTGGCAGAAACTCTGCCAGTACTAAAATAAAAGCTATATTTGGGCTTTTTTTGTGTTTTTTTAAGCATATTTACATATGCTGCTGTGTAGGATCCCCCCTTAGCCCCCAGCCTTACTGATCCCCCACCAAAGAGCTCTCTAACCCTCCCCCTCTGCCTTAATGGGCGCCATCTTGGGTACTGGCAGCTGTCTGCCAGTACCCAGTTTAGTGAAAAAATGTGCCTTTTTTTTAAAAAAAAAACAACCCTTTTCTGTAGTGTAGCTTCCCCCCCCCCCCAAGATCAACCCCCCACCCCTTCCACATCTCTTAGCTGTTTATTTACAGCTTTCAAAAACTTATTTTTTTTGTACTTTTGAAAGTTTATTTTTCTGTAGTGTAGCGGTTCGCTCCCGCCCCGTGCACGCGCCCGCCCGCCGCCCCCCCCGTGCACGCGCGCGCTCCCGCCCCCGATCCCGCCCCCCTCCACTCCACTGGGCACATCGATGGCCGCCCACCCGCCTCCCAGACTTGCTCCCACCCACCAACGATACCGGCCACCGATGTCCGGTGCAGAGAGGGCCACAGAGTGGCTCTCTCTGCATCGGATGGCCAAGGGGGGTTATTGCAGGATGCCTCCATATCGAGGCATCACTGCAATAACCGGAAAGCAGCTGGAAGCGAGCAGGATCGCTTCCAGCTGCTTTCCAGACCAAGGACGTACGCCACACGTCCTCGGTCATTAACTGTATTTTTTTTGAGGACGTGTGGCGTACGTCCTTGGTCCTTAAGGGGTTAAAGGGTCATTAAACGCTAAATAAATTATTGATCAAATTAAGCATTTAAAGAAAAGATTAGGCTGAGAATAACATGTAGATGTATTTTTTTAAAGTTTTGTTAGATGTTTTAAATATTGACAAAATAAGTGTAAAGTTTTAGTGTCTATAAAACAATGGGAGCTGCCATGTTGTAACTTAGGTTATTTTTTTCTGCTGCTAGCCAATAAGGGACAGTTATAAATAGGTCACTAGAGTGTGTAGCCATTGGCTGTTCAGAATATAACAGTGTTCTGCACTGCCACATCTAACAGGAACTGTAAAGCTTACACTTTCAGAATGGAATTACAGGATTAGGGGACAAAATAAATAAAAGTATATTGCAGTTGTTTTTATATGTACAATTTATCATTTTATATCATAATCTCATATTGTTTAATGTCCCTTTTAAGATAGAGCATGCAGTTGTAAACAACTTTCCAATTTACTTTCATTAACAAAATGTGCATAGTGTTTTTATATTTATTTTCATGTTTTGAGTCACCATCTCCTACTGAGCATGTGCAAGAATTCACAGAATATACGTATATGCATTTGTGATTGGCTGATGGCTGTCACATGATGCAAGATTGAAAATAGACATAACTTTGAAATTTGTCAGAAAAAAAATCTACCACTTATTCGAAGTTCAGACTAAGTACAATACCATTGTCTTGTTATCATGCATTTGTTGTTTTCATAAATCTTCTGTATTTACTGGTCCTTTAATGCTCCTAGTTTTGTAATAGGAATGTCCAAAAACTCCATATAGGTGTGATGGTCAGTTGTCCATATACAGTACATATAGAATGTATTTGTGAATGGAGAAGGTGACAATGGAATGGAAGGATACTAGACCTCTTCGAAGTTGCTAATTTTATTTCCTCTCTCCTAAAGCTTTAATCATTGAAAAAATGCTAAATGTCACTAAATCCTGTCTCGCCAACAGTGAGCAACTCTAATACCCCACAAACAATAAAACAGTGCAATTGCTGGAAATGCTTTATTTTAATTTTAACTGTTCTCCAGATTTAATTATCCTTTATCAATTTTCAATGCCAATTTGGAAGCCTTCTGAACTTAACCTGTGATCTTATTATTTTATAACTATTTTTATATTTTCTTGCACGTCAATTACTCTAAAGTTCCACAGAGACTGCTGGTGTAAAGGCCCATTGTTTTCACAGGACGTGTGTTTATTTTTGGCACTTCATGGGTTTTCCCTTTGATGCAAGTTAATTGTACAGCTGGCTCATAGGTCTCTTACGCAGAACATTTTGCATCTCTAACATTTAATTTTGATGATTATATTTTTTTATGTTAGAATAAAACCAATATTAGAAGAGTTACAGCGGAGCAGAGAGACTAATACCTACAGTTTAAACGTGTGGGTGAAGTGATAGTCTGGAGCTTGGGTTATATACACAATTCCCTGTGCTTGTAACTAGCTTGCTGTATTGTCACATTGTTTTTATTGTTGTTAAACAAATCATTAAGCATATTCACAATTAAGGAGCTTCTCTTCAAATGGGGAGAACAAGTTTACTAAATGCTTCAACACTATGTGCTGAGTTACCAATGTGAAGAGTGTAGTATCCAACTAGTTCTAGAAAATCTTCATTTAACCGGCTATCAACAGTATGTACTTTTTGTGTCTGTCTAAGACAAACAGCATTTGCATCCTTCATAGCGCACTACTTCATTTCAACTCTTCTCAAATTTTAAGCAGCTTCCTGCATCTAAAAAGGATAGAATGGAGGATAGCACACCACAAAGTTAAAGTGGGCTCTACATTGTCCTTTTGAAGCTTTTTGATAAATCACTGTTGTTACTTCAAAGGTTTTTACTTTACAGCTTCTATCTTGTTATAAAAACAAATTGCAGAAGTTAATAGTTGCCATCATTTTTAGTTTGTCTTCTAAATTATAGATTCTCTTGAGAATTTATCTTGTGATAATGTATTAAAGGAAAAATACAGTCAAAATTAAACTTTCATGATTTCGACAGGGCATGTAATTTAAAGAAATTTCCAATTGACTTCTATTTCATAATTTTCCCTTGGTTATCCTATGTTGAAAATTATACCTAGACAGGCTCAGGGGCAGAGATACGCTACTGGAGCTAGCTAATGATTGGCAGCTGCAAATAAATGCCTTTTTGTCATTGGCTCACCTGCTGTGTTCAGCTAGCTCCCAGTACTGCATGGCTGCTTCTTCAACAAAGGATAACCTGAGTAAAAAAAATAATTGAGGAGTAAATTGGAAATTTGTTGAACATTGTATGCTCTATGTGAAACATAAAATATGGTTTGATGTCCCTTTTAATCATCATTTTTTTTTTTTTTTTACTAATTTGTAATTATGTCAAATATAATTACACTTCGTGTCATCTTGGTTTGTTTCCTTCTATTTTAGGTCATTGGGTCTCCCCAAAGCTCAAACCTTCTGTGCTTTCAACCCAAGTAGAGACACAGATGTTGAAGTGAATTCTGTGTTTACAACTAGCAGGCATTTCCATGTGTCTCCCATACAGAGCAGGGTGAGTGTTGATGTACTGTTGGAAACTATGCATTGGTAAGGTGCCAGAAGTCTTTTTGTTTTTCTTGGCTAGGTTGCTCAGTCTAGCAGCTGCCAGCTAGACCCCTTTCCCAACATGTACATGCATATTGTTCTCTAAAGAAATGGGTTTATATTTATATCTAATTTATAGTAGGCCAAGCATCTTGTATTACCATATTAGACTGTTAGTTTCTTCTTACAATTTTTACAATAGTTAAGTACAATGCATTTTCAAATACTGCTGATCTTCACCTTAGACAACTGTAATGTAAATCTACTCTTAAGATTTCAATAACATAGAAGGGCTGATAACATTTTACTTTCTAAATAGTAAAGAGAGTGTGCGCAGAGCATAAATATCGAACTCCTATCAGTTCCTAAAAAAAACCTTTATTAGGACAAGAGTTAAAAGCAAAACAAAAGTGTGTAGGAGCGCTCAGAGGCTAAAGATATAGACTAAAAATAGAGCAATAGATATTAATATAAATGTAAAAGGCAGACTATACACAATAAATTAAGTGATATATGCTGCAAAAACACACTAAATGTAACGGCGTGTACATCAATTTATTAATAAAAGAACAGAATATTAAAATCGGACGTCTCAGATAATAAAACAAATAGCACAATGCGGGCCTAAATATGGAATATTGCCACCACTTTAGTATTAGAAAAGACACAAATTATCCACCTGTGGAAAAAGTAACGTAAACAAAAACAAGTTCGTGAAAAAATTGAGACAATGTGTCTAAAGAAACCGCAAGGATTCCACAGCGGTTAGCAATTCATGCTTAGTATCCTAGAACGAATACAGGCACAGTACCTGGCTTCCAGACTGGAAAAGGGGCGAGAGCAACACAAACTTTTTCGGACACCTCAGCCTCTGTTTCCTTTCCTCTGCTGTGTAGGTCACGTGTGCGTATGACGTCACAATACTACGATCGTATTGGTAGATACTTGAATTTCAAATCTACAGCTGATCCACTTTCCAAATGTAAAAATAGTGCAATGTAGCACGCTGGATGACTCTTCAAAGGCTTTTCAAAGGCTTGTCTTTTGGCATTTGTCAGCACGCAATATACGTCTTTGAAGGCTTGTCTTTAGGTATAGTTATACCAGGAGTATAAACCGCTAAATCCACCGTCAATCTAAGAGGACACTTGGCAGGTTATTGTAAATGACTTAAATCTGCAATGACTGCACAACATTGATGCGTTTCTCCCTGCATGAGGGCTTTTTCAAGATGACTTGATAGCAGTTCAATGCATCCTTAAATTTGAATCAAATGTTTCTCATTGGTTGTAACTTAATGAGAATATAAGAAGGTATTGGCAATAGTCCTTACATTTATAAAGATGGTATTGGCAAACTCCACAAAGTATAAAGGTGGCAATATTCCATATTTAGTCCCGCTATTTGTTTTAGTATCGGAGACGTCCAATTTTAGTATTCTGTTCTTTTATTAATAAATTGCTATTTATTGTACACTCTGTTAAATTTAGTGTGTGTTTTTTCAGCATAAATCACTTTTAATTTTTCGTGTATAGCCTGCCTTTTACATTTATATTAATATCCTTGCTCTATTTTTTAGTCTATATCTTTAGCGTCTGAGCGCTCCTACACACTTTTGTTTTAACATTTTACTTTCATTGTGCCAAGGAACATGGCACTAACATGCAATCTATAATAGTGCAGGGACATTTAATAAGTTGGTGTGATTGTTTGTTCCTTCTTGTTAACCCAAGGTAATCAGTGCAGCGGCACACATTATATTCCTGAGTGCAGTACTTCACTCAGGATAATATGACCAGAGGCTGAAAAAATATTTAGGAGCCAGGGTACAGAGTTTGTATAAAAGAACAGTAGTAGTAGTAATAATATTATTACAGGGAGTGCAGAATTATTAGGCAAATGAGTATTTTGACCACATCATCCTCTTTATGCATGTTGTCTTACTCCAAGCTGTATAGGCTCGAAAGCCTACTACCAATTAAGCATATTAGGTGATGTGCATCTCTGTAATTAGAAGGGGTGTGGTCTAATGACATCAACACCCTATATCAGGTGTGCATAATTATTAGGCAACTTCCTTTCCTTTGGCAAAATGGGTCAAAAGAAGGACTTGACAGGCTCAGAAAAGTCAAAAATAGTGAGATATCTTGCAGAGGGATGCAGCACTCTTAAAATTGCAAAGCTTCTGAAGCGTGATCATCGAACAATCAAGCGTTTCATTCAAAATAGTCAACAGGGTCGCAAGAAGCGTGTGGAAAAACCAAGGCGCAAAATAACTGCCCATGAACTGAGAAAAGTCAAGCGTGCAGCTGCCAAGATGCCACTTGCCACCAGTTTGGCCATATTTCAGAGCTGCAACATCACTGGAGTGCCCAAAAGCACAAGGTGTGCAATACTCAGAGACATGGCCAAGGTAAGAAAGGCTGAAAGACGACCACCACTGAACAAGACACACAAGCTGAAACGTCAAGACTGGGCCAAGAAATATCTCAAGACTGATTTTTCTAAGGTTTTATGGACTGATGAAATGAGAGGGAGTCTTGATGGGCCAGATGGATGGGCCCATGGCTGGATTGGTAAAGGGCAGAGAGCTCCAGTCCGACTCAGACGCCAGCAAGGTGGAGGTGGAATACTGGTTTGGGCTGGTATCATCAAAGATGAGCTTGTGGGGCCTTTTCGGGTTGAGGATGGAGTCAAGCTCAACTCCCAGTCCTACTGCCAGTTTCTGGAAGACACCTTCTTCAAGCAGTGGTACAGGAAGAAGTCTGCATCCTTCAAGAAAAACATGATTTCTCCAACATAGGTGTGTCCGGTCCACGGCGTCATCCTTACTTGTGGGATATTCTCTTCCCCAACAGGAAATGGCAAAGAGCCCAGCAAAGCTGGTCACATGATCCCTCCTAGGCTCCGCCTACCCCAGTCATTCTCTTTGCCGTTGTACAGGCAACATCTCCACGGAGATGGCTTAGAGTTTTTTAGTGTTTAACTGTAGTTTTTATTATTCAATCAAGAGTTTGTTATTTTAAAATAGTGCTGGTATGTACTATTTACTCTGAAACAGAAAAGAGATGAAGATTTCTGTTTGTAAGAGGAAAATGATTTTAGCAACCGTTACTAAAATCGATGGCTGTTCCACACAGGACTGTTGAGAGGAATTAACTTCAGTTGGGGGAACAGTGAGCAGAATTTTGCTGCTTGAGGTATGACACATTCTAACAAGACGATGTAATGCTGGAAGCTGTCATTTTCCCTATGGGATCCGGTAAGCCATTTTTATTACAGACAGTAAATAAGGGCTTCACAAGGGCTTTTTAAGACTGTAGACATTTTCTGGGCTAAATCGATTCATATATAAACAGATTTAGCCTTGAGGAATCATTTTAATCTGGGTATTTTGTAAAATAATATCGGCAGGCACTGTTTTGGACACCTTATTCTCTAGGGGCTTTCCCTAATCATAGGCAGAGTCTCATTTCCGCGCCTGTATTGCGCACTTGTTTTTGAGAAGCATGACATGCAGTCGCATGTGTGAGGAGCTCTGATACATAGAAAAGACTTTCTGAAGGCGTCATTTGGTATCGTATTCCCCTTTGGGCTTGGTTGGGTCTCAGCAAAGCAGATACCAGGGACTGTAAAGGGGTTAAAGATAAAAACGGCTCCGGTTCCGTTATTTTAAGGGTTAAAGCTTCCAAATTTGGTGTGCAATACTTTTAAGGCTTTAAGACACTGTGGTGAAATTTTGGTGAATTTTGAACAATTCCTTCATACTTTTTCGCAATTGCAGTAATAAAGTGTGTTCAGTTTAAAATTTAAAGTGACAGTAACGGTTTTATTTTAAAACGTTTTTTGTACTTTGTTATCAAGTTTATGCCTGTTTAACATGTCTGAACTGCCAGATAGACTATGTTCTGAATGTGGGGAAGCCAAGGTCCCTTCTCATTTAAATAGATGTGATTTATGTGACACAAAATTTAGAGAAAAGGATGCCCAAGATGATTCCTCAAGTGAGGGGAGTAAGCATGGTACTGCATCATCCCCTCCTTCGTCTACACCAGTCTTGCCCACTCAGGAGGCCCCTAGTACATCTAGCGCGCCAATACTCCTTACTATGCAACAATTGACGGCTGTAATGGATAATTCTATCAAAAACATTTTAGCCAAAATGCCCACTTATCAGCGTAAGCGCGACTGCTCTGTTTTAGATAATACTGAAGAGCATGAGGACGCTGATGATATTGTTTCTGAAGGGCCCCTACACCAGTCTGAGGGGGCCAGGGAGGTTTTGTCTGAGGGAGAAATTTCAGATTCAGGGAAAATTTCTCAACAAGCTGAACCTGATGTGATTACATTTAAATTTAAGTTGGAACATCTCCGCGCTCTGCTTAAGGAGGTGTTATCCACTCTGGATGATTGTGAGAATTTGATCATCCCAGAGAAACTATGTAAAATGGACAAGTTCCTAGAGGTCCCGGGGCCCCCAGAAGCTTTTCCTATACCCAAGCGGGTGGCGGACATTGTAAATAAAGAATGGGAAAGGCCCGGTATACCTTTCGTCCCTCCCCCATATTTAAAAAATTGTTTCCTATGGTCGACCCCAGAAAGGACTTATGGCAGACAGTCCCCAAGGTCGAGGGGGCGGTTTCTACTTTAAACAAACGCACCACTATACCCATAGAAGATAGTTGTGCTTTCAAAGATCCTATGGATAAAAAATTAGAAGGTTTGCTTAAAAAGATGTTTGTTCAGCAAGGTTACCTTCTACAACCAATTTCATGCATTGTCCCTGTCACTACAGCCGCGTGTTTCTGGTTCGATGAGCTAGAAAAGGCGATCACTAGTGATTCTCCTCCTTATGAGGAGATTATGGACAGAATCCGTGCTCTCAAATTGGCTAATTCTTTCACCCTAGACGCCACTTTGCAATTGGCTAGGTTAGCGGCGAAAAATTCTGGGTTTGCTATTGTGGCGCGCAGAGCGCTTTGGTTGAAATCTTGGTCAGCGGATGCGTCTTCCAAGAACAAATTGCTTAACATTCCTTTCAAGGGGAAAACGCTGTTTGGCCCTGACTTGAAAGAGATTATCTCTGATATCACTGGGGGTAAGGGCCATGCCCTTCCTCAGGATAGGTCTTTCAAGGCCAAAAATAAACCTAATTTTCGTCCCTTTCGTAGAAACGGACCAGCCCCAAGTGCTACGTCCTCTAAGCAAGAGGGTAATACTTCTCAAGCCAAGCCAGCCTGGAGACCAATGCAAGGCTGGAACAAGGGAAAGCAGGCCAAGAAACCTGCCACTGCTACCAAGACAGCATGAAATGTTAGCCCCCGATCCGGGACCGGATCTGGTGGGGGGCAGACTCTCTCTCTTCGCTCAGGCTTGGGCAAGAGATGTTCTGGATCCTTGGGCACTAGAAATAGTCTCCCAAGGTTATCTTCTGGAATTCAAGGGGCTTCCCCCAAGGGGGAGGTTCCACAGGTCTCAATTGTCTTCAGACCACATAAAAAAACAGGCATTCTTACATTGTGTAGAAGACCTGTTAAAAATGGGAGTGATTCATCCTGTTCCATTAGGAGAACAAGGGATGGGGTTCTACTCCAATCTGTTCGTAGTTCCCAAAAAAGAGGGAACGTTCAGACCAATCTTAGATCTCAAGATCCTAAACAAGTTTCTCAAGGTTCCATCGTTCAAAATGGAAACCATTCGAACAATTCTTCCTTCCATCCAGGAAGGTCAATTCATGACCACGGTGGATTTAAAGGATGCGTATCTACATATTCCTATCCACAAGGAACATCATCGGTTCCTAAGGTTCGCATTCCTGGACAAGCATTACCAGTTCGTGGCACTTCCTTTCGGATTAGCCACTGCTCCAAGGATTTTCACAAAGGTACTAGGGTCCCTTCTAGCGGTGCTAAGACCAAGGGGCATTGCAGTAGTACCTTACTTGGACGACATTCTGATTCAAGCGTCGTCCCTTCCTCAAGCAAAGGCTCACACGGACATAGTCCTGGCCTTTCTCAGATCTCATGGATGGAAAGTGAACGTAGAAAAGAGTTCTCTATCTCCGTCAACAAGGGTTCCCTTCTTGGGAACAATAATAGACTCCTTAGAAATGAGGATTTTTCTGACAGAGGCCAGAAAAACAAAACTTCTAAACTCTTGTCAAATACTTCATTCCGTTCCTCTTCCTTCCATAGCGCAGTGCATGGAAGTAATAGGTTTGATGGTAGCGGCAATGGACATAGTTCCTTTTGCGCGCATTCATCTAAGACCATTACAACTGTGCATGCTCAGTGGGCTGGGGCGCAGTCTGGGGACCCCTGAAAGCTCAGGGTCTTTGGTCTCGGGAAGAATCTCTTCTACCGATAAATATTCTGGAACTGAGAGCGATACTCAATGCTCTCAAGGCTTGGCCTCAGCTAGCAAAGGCCAAGTTCATACGGTTTCAATCAGACAACATGACGACTGTTGCGTACATCAACCATCAGGGGGGAACAAGGAGTTCCCTGGCGATGGAAGAAGTGACCAAAATCATTCAATGGGCGGAGACTCACTCCTGCCACTTGTCTGCAATCCACATCCCAGGAGTGGAAAATTGGGAAGCGGATTTTCTGAGTCGTCAGACTTTACATCCGGGGGAGTGGGAACTCCATCCGGAAATCTTTGCCCAAATTACTCAACTGTGGGGCATTCCAGACATGGATCTGATGGCCTCTCGTCAGAACTTCAAGGTTCCTTGCTACGGGTCCAGATCTAGGGATCCCAAGGCGACTCTATTAGATGCACTAGTAGCACCTTGGACCTTCAAACTAGCTTATGTATTCCCGCCGTTTCCTCTCATCCCCAGGCTGGTAGCCAGGATCAATCAGGAGAGGGCATCGGTGATCTTGATAGCTCCTGCGTGGCCACGCAGGACTTGGTATGCAGATCTGGTGAATATGTCATCGGCTCCACCATGGAAGCTACCTTTGAGACAAGACCTTCTTGTTCAAGGTCCGTTCGAACATCCGAATCTGGTCTCACTCCAACTGACTGCTTGGAGATTGAACGCTTGATCTTATCAAAACGAGGGTTCTCAGATTCTGTTATTGATACTCTTGTTCAGGCCAGAAAGCCTGTAACTAGAAAAATTTACCACAAAATATGGAAAAAATATATCTGTTGGTGTGAATCTAAAGGATTCCCTTGGGACAAGGTAAAAATTCCTAAAATTCTATCCTTTCTTCAAGAAAGCTTGGAGAAAGGATTATCTGCAAGTTCCTTGAAGGGACAGATTTCTGCCTTGTCTGTGTTACTTCACAAAAAGTTCAGGCCTTTGTTCAGGCTCTGGTTAGAATCAAGCCTGTTTACAAACCTTTGACTCCTCCTTGGAGTCTCAACTTAGTTCTTTCAGTTCTTCAGGGGGTTCCGTTTGAACCCTTACATTCCGTTGATATTAAGTTATTATCTTGGAAAGTTTTGTTTTTGGTTGCAATTTCTTCTGCTAGAAGAGTTTCAGAATTATCTGCTCTGCAGTGTTCTCCTCCTTATCTGGTGTTCCATGCAGATAAGGTGGTTTTACGTACTAAACCTGGTTTTCTTCCGAAAGTTGTTTCTAACAAAAACATTAACCAGGAGATAGTCGTGCCTTCTTTGTGTCCGAATCCAGTTTCAAAGAAGGAACGTTTGTTGCACAATTTGGATGTTGTTCGCGCTCTAAAATTCTATTTAGATGCTACAAAGGATTTTAGACAAACATCTTCCTTGTTTGTTGTTTATTCTGGTAAAAGGAGAGGTCAAAAAGCAACTTCTACCTCTCTCTCTTTTTGGATTAAAAGCATCATCAGATTGGCTTATGAGACTGCCGGACGGCAGCCTCCTGAAAGAATCACAGCTCATTCCACTAGGGCTGTGGCTTCCACATGGGCCTTCAAGAACGAGGCTTCTGTTGATCAGATATGTAGGGCAGCGACTTGGTCTTCACTGCACACTTTTACCAAATTTTACAAGTTTGATACTTTTGCTTCTTCTGAGGCTATTTTTGGGAGAAAGGTTTTGCAAGCCGTGGTGCCTTCCATTTAGGTGACCTGATTTGCTCCCTCCCTTCATCCGTGTCCTAAAGCTTTGGTATTGGTTCCCACAAGTAAGGATGACGCCGTGGACCGGACACACCTATGTTGGAGAAAACAGAATTTATGTTTACCTGATAAATTACTTTCTCCAACGGTGTGTCCGGTCCACGGCCCGCCCTGGTTTTTAATCAGGTCTGATAATTTATTTTCTTTAACTACAGTCACCACGGTATCATATGGTTTCTCCTATGCAAATATTCCTCCTTTACGTCGGTCGAATGACTGGGGTAGGCGGAGCCTAGGAGGGATCATGTGACCAGCTTTGCTGGGCTCTTTGCCATTTCCTGTTGGGGAAGAGAATATCCCACAAGTAAGGATGACGCCGTGGACCGGACACACCGTTGGAGAAAGTAATTTATCAGGTAAACATAAATTCTGTTTTTCATGCAGGACAATGCTCCATCACACGCGTCCAAGTACTCCACAGCGTGGCTGGCAAGAAAGGGTATAAAAGAAGAAAATCTAATGACATGGCCTCCTTGTTCACCTGATCTGAACCCCATTGAGAACCTGTGGTCCATCATCAAATGTGAGATTTACAAGGAGGGAAAACAGTACACCTCTCTGAACAGTGTCTGGGAGGCTGTGGTTGCTGCTGCACGCAATGTTGATGGTGAACAGATCAAAACACTGACAGAATCCATGGATGGCAGGCTTTTGAGTGTCCTTGCAAAGAAAGGTGGCTATATTGGTCACTGATTTGTTTTTGTTTTGTTTTTGAATGTCAGAAATGTATATTTGTGAATGTTGAGATGTTATATTGGTTTCACTGGTAAAAATAAATAATTGAAATGGGTATATATTTGTTTTTTGTTAAGTTGCCTAATAATTATGCACAGTTATAGTCACCTGCACACACAGATATCCCCCTAAAATAGCTATAACTAAAAACAAACTAAAAACTACTTCCAAAACTATTCAGCTTTGATATTAATGAGTTTTTTGGGTTCATTGAGAACATGGTTGTTGTTCAATAATAAAATTAATCCTCAAAAATACAACTTGCCTAATAATTCTGCACTCCCTGTATTATTTATGTTTTGGAAGCTATGCTCCTTTTGAATCCAGGAAATGTCCTAATCCTCTTTAATAAACTCAGACACGAAGGGATGGTTAGTCTCTTGCCTGTGTGAGCTTTAATGTTATCGCTTTTGTTTAGATTCCCCTTTGATAGTTGCACATTAATATTGGCTTAGTTATTCGTTATAACTATTGCTTACATTTTTGGACTTACGTTTAAACTCGCCAAATCCACAACATACTATCACTATACACTTTAACAGCTCAAGTGTTTTGGGCTGATGTTAACTTCTCCCTGTGTATTGCAATCAATGTCTAAAATATAGTCTTGGAAAGAGAGGGTTTTATGCGTAACAGCCTTCTTTTGGAGCTAAAGTTTTGAAAACTTTTTTTTTGCCTCGCCGAATAAGCTGAAAAAATGAGGAATGCAAAAATATGTTGTATGAATATAGAATATTTATAGCAGTGTAATTTAATTTTGTTTTATATATTTATGATATAATCACATCATATAATTTGCAAAAGGGCATAAGTATGGGCACATTAAAAAGACAAGTTCTGAAGTCATACATTACATAAGTTTTTGGTATTGCATTGACTGCTAAAAACATAAATAAATTATTTTCAGCTGCCTATGTAAATTTTAAACAAAGGTATGTTTTCTGAATACTGGTGTTTTTCAAAAGAAATGCTAAGTCTGCAATTCTAAATAACTTTTTTGTTTTTGTTTCTAAATAACTATTGTTTATAAGTGCTGTTTTCTCCAACATTGGTGTGTCCGGTCCACGGCGTCATCCTTACTTGTGGGAATATCTCTTCCCCAACAGGAAATGGCAAAGAGTCCCAGCAAAGCTGGCCATATAGTCCCTCCTAGGCTCCGCCCACCCCAGTCATTCTCTTTGCCGTTGCACAGGCATCATCTCCACGGAGATGTTAAGAGTATGTGGTGTTTAGTTGTAGTTTTTTATTCTACTATCAAGAGTTTATTTTAAAATAGTGCTGGTATGTACTATTTACTCTGAAACAGAAAAAGATGAAGAATTCTGTTTGTGAGAGGAAGATGATTTTAGCAGACAGTAACTAAAATCGTTTGCTGTTTCCACATAGGACTGTTGAGATGAAGTAACTTCAGTTGGGGGAAACAGTTAGCAGACTTTTCTGCTTAAGGTATGACTAGCCATATTTCTAACAAGACTGTCGAATGCTGGAAGGCTGTCATTTCCCATCATGGGGACCGGTAAGCCATTTTCTTAGTCTCAAACAGAATAAAGGGCTTAATATGGGCTATAAAACTGGTAGACACTTTTATGGGCAAAATCGATTGCTTTATTTGGGGCATTTTATACATGTTTATGCTGGTAATTCACACTTCTAAACTTGGGGAACGTTTTTTAACGCCAGGCACTGTGTTAGACACATTTTCCAGTCAGGAAGGGCCTTCCCAGTTGTAGGCTGAGCCTCATTTTCGCGCCATTACTGCGCAGTTACTTTTGAGAGCAAGACATGCAGATGCATGTGTGAGGATCTGAAAGTAGTTGGAAAAGTTTCTAGAAGGCTTCATTTGGTATCGTATTCCCCCCTGGTTTTGGTAAAGTCGCAGCAAAGGCTGTAGCTGGGACTGTAGAGGGGTTAAAACTGTAACCGGCTCCGGTTATTTTAAGGGTTAAAGCTCTGAAAATTCGTGTGCAATACTTTGAATGCTTTAAGACACTGTGGTGAAAATTTGGTAATTTTTGAACAATTCCTTCATACTTTTTCACATATTCAGTAATAAAGTGTGCTCTGTTTAAAATTTAAAGAGACAGTAACGGTTTTGTTTTAAAACTTTTTTTGTGCTTTATTGACAAGTTTAAGCCTGTTTAACATGTCTGTACCTTCAGATAAGCTATGTTCTATATGTATGAAAGTCAATGTGTCTCCCCCTTCAAAATTGTGTGATAATTGTGCCATAGCGTCCAAACAAAGTAAGGACAGTACTGTCACAGATAATGAAGTTGCCCAAGATGATTCATCAGATGAAGGGAGTAGACATGGTTCTACATCATCTCCTTCTGTGTCTATGCCAGTTTTGCCCACGCAGGAGGCCCCTAGTACTTCTAGCGCGCCAATGCTTATTACTATGCAACAATTGACGGCAGTAATGGATAACTCCATAGCAAATATTTTATCCAAAATGCCTGCATATCAGAGAAAGCGCGATTGCTCCGTTTTAAACACTGAAGAGCAGGAGGGCGCTGATAATTGCTCTGTCATACCCTCACACCAATCTGAAGGGGCCATGAGGGAGGTTTTGTCAGATAGGGAAATTTCAGATTCAGGAAAAATTTCTCAACAGGCTGAACCTGATGTTGTGACATTTAAATTTAAATTAGAGCATCTCCGCGCACTGCTTAAGGAGGTGTTATCTACTCTGGATGATTGTGACAACCTGGTCATTCCAGAAAAATTATGCAAGATGGACAAGTTCCTAGAGGTTCCGGTGCACCCCGACGCTTTTCCTATACCCAAGCGGGTGGCGGACATAGTGAATAAGGAGTGGGAGAAGCCCGGCATACCTTTTGTCCCCCCTCCTATATTTAAGAAATTATTTCCTATGGTCGACCCCAGAAAGGACTTATGGCAGACAGTCCCTAAGGTCGAGGGGGCAGTTTCTACTCTAAACAAGCGCACTACTATTCCTATCGAGGATAATTGTGCTTTCAAAGATCCTATGGATAAAAAATTGGAGGGTTTGCTTAAAAAGATTTTTGTACAGCAAGGTTACCTTCTGCAACCCATTTCGTGCATTGTTCCTGTCACTACAGCAGCGTGGTTCTGGTTCGAGGAACTAGAAAAGTCGCTCAGTAGAGAGACTCCATATGAGGAGGTTATGGACAGAGTTCACGCACTTAAGTTAGCTAATTCTTTTATTTTAGATGCCGCTTTGCAATTAGCTAGATTAGCAGCGAAAAATTCAGGGTTTGCAATTGTGGCGCGCAGAGCGCTTTGGCTAAAGTCTTGGTCAGCGGATGTATCATCCAAGACAAAATTGCTTAATATCCCCTTCAAGGGTAAAACTCTCTTTGGGCCAGAATTGAAAGAGATTATCTCAGACATCACTGGGGGAAAGGGCCACGCCCTCCCACAAGATAGGCCTTTCAAAGCCAAGAATAAGTCTAATTTTCGTTCCTTTCGTAATTTCAGGAACGGACCGGCCTCTAATTCTGCATCCTCTAAGCAAGAGGGTGATGCTTCACAGACCAAACCAGCCTGGAAACCGATGCAAGGCTGGAACAAGGGTAAGCAGGCCAAGAAGCCTGCTGCTGCTAACAAAACAGCATGAAGGAGTAGCCCCCGATCCGGGACCGGATCTAGTGGGGGGCAGACTCTCTCTCTTTGCTCAGGCTTGGGCAAGAGATGTTCAGGATCCCTGGACGCTAGAAATAGTTTCTCAGGGTTATCTTCTGGAATTCAAGGAACTACCCCCAAGGGGAAGGTTTCACTTGTCTCACTTATCCTCAAACCAAATAAAGAGACAGGCATTCTTACATTGTGTAGAAGACCTGTTAAAGATGGGAGTGATACACCCAGTTCCAATGGCGGAACAAGGAATGGGATTTTACTCAAATCTGTTCGTAGTCCCCAAAAAAGAGGGAACCTTCAGACCAATTCTGGATTTAAAAATCCTAAACAAATTTCTCAGAGTACCATCGTTCAAAATGGAAACCATTCGAACGATTCTACCTACAATCCAGGAAGGTCAATTTATGACTACCGTGGATCTAAAGGATGCGTACCTACATATTCCTATCCACAAAGAACATCATCAGTTCCTAAGGTTCGCCTTTCTGGACAAACATTACCAGTTTGTGGCCCTCCCATTCGGGTTAGCCACTACTCCAAGGATTTTCACAAAGGTACTCGGGTCCCTTCTAGCGGTTCTAAGACTGAGGGGCATTGCAGTAGTACCATACTTGGACGACATTCTAATACAAGCGTCGTCCCTTTCAAAGGCAAAGGCTCATACAGACATTGTTCTGGCCTTTCTCATATCTCACGGATGGAAGGTGAACATAGAAAAAAGTTCTCTGTCTCCGTCGACAAGAGTTCACTTCTTGGGAACAATAATAGATTCTTTAGAAATGAGGATTTTTCTGACAGATGTCAGAAAGTCAAAACTTCTAAGCGCTTGTCAAGTTCTTCATTCAGTTCAACGTCCTTCCATAGCTCAGTGCATGGAAGTAGTAGGGTTGATGGTTGCAGCAATGGACATAGTTCCTTTTGCGCGAATTCATCTAAGACCATTACAACTGTGCATGCTGAAACAGTGGAATGGGGACTATACAGACTTGTCTCCAGTGATTCAAGTAGATCAGAAGACCAGAAATTCACTCCGTTGGTGGCTAACCCTGGATCACCTATCCCAGGGAATGAGCTTCCGCAGACCAGACGCAGGACTTGGTATGCAGACCTGGTGAATATGTCATCGGCTCCACCATGGAAGCTACCTTTGAGACAGGACCTTCTTGTACAGGGTCCATTCGAACATCCAAATCTGGTCTCCCTCCAGCTGACAGCTTGGAGATTGAACGCTTGATTCTATCAAAGCGTGGGTTTTCAGATTCTGTGATAGATACTCTGGTTCAAGCCAGAAAACCGGTAACTAGAAAAATTTACCATAAAATATGGAAAAGATATATCTGCTGGTGTGAATCCAAGGGATTCCCATGGAATAAGATAAAAATTCCTAAGATCCTTTCCTTTCTACAAGAAGGTTTGGATAAAGGATTATCTGCGAGTTCTCTAAAGGGACAGATTTCTGCTTTATCTGTCTTACTACACAAACGACTGGCAGCTGTGCCAGATGTTCAAGCATTTGTTCAGGCTCTGGTTAGGATCAAGCCTGTTTACAGACCTTTGACTCCTCCCTGGAGTTTAAATCTAGTTCTTTCAGTTCTTCAAGGGGTTCCGTTTGAACCTTTACATTCCGTAGATATTAAGTTGTTATCTTGGAAAGTTTTGTTTTTGGTTGCTATTTCTTCTGCTAGAAGAGTTTCTGAGTTATCTGCTCTGCAGTGTACGCCGCCCTATCTGGTGTTCCATTCAGATAAGGTTGTTTTGCGTACTGAGCCTGGTTTCTCTTGTTAAGTGTGTTCAGTCCACGGGTCATCCATTACTTATGGGATATATTTTCCTTCCCAACAGGAAGTTGCAAGAGGATCACCCAAGCAGAGCTGCCATACAGCTCCTCCCCTCACATGTCATACCCAGTCATTCTCTTGCATCCCTCAACAAAGAAGGAGGTCGCGAGAGGTGTTGGAGTTTTTTACTTAATTATTCTTCAATCAAAAGTTTGTTATTTTAAATGGCACCGGAGTGTGCTGTTTTTTTTATCTCAGGCAGTATTTGGAAGAAGAAACTGCCTGCGTTTTCTATGATCTTAGCAGACGTAACTAAGATCCACTGGCTGTTCTCAACATTCTGAGGAGTGGGGTAACTTCAGAGAATGGGAATAGCATGCGGGGTCCCCCGCAAATGAGGTATGTGCAGTACAATATTTTCTGGGAATGGAATTGACTAAGAAAACACTGCTGTTACCCATATGATGTAAGTACAGCCTTAAATGCAGTAGTAGCGACTGGTATCAGGCTGATAAATGTATGCGCAGTTGAGTTATTTTCTAGGGACTAGAATTTGACTGAGAAAATACTGTTAATACTGAAATAATGCATAAGCCTTAACTGCAGTAGAAGCGACTGGTAGCAGGCTTAGTGATAACTTTGCATGACATTGAAAAAGTTTGTTTTTAAAACGTTTACTGGCATGTTATTCGTTTTGTGAGGTACTTTGGTGATAAATCTTTTTGGGCATGATTTTTTTCCATATGGCTAACGTATATTTCTGCATAGAAACCGTTATATCAGGTCTCCCACTGCTGTAATATGAGTGGGAGGGGCCTTTTTTTTTTTAGCGCCTTGTTGCGCAGTTAAAATTTCTCCAACATAGGTGTGTCCGGTCCACGGCGTCATCCTTACTTGTGGGATATTCTCTTCCCCAACAGGAAATGGCAAAGAGCCCAGCAAAGCTGGTCACATGATCCCTCCTAGGCTCCGCCTACCCCAGTCATTCTCTTTGCCGTTGCACAGGCAACATCTCCACGGAGATGGTTAAGAGTTTTTTGGTGTTTAAATGTAGTTTTTATCCTTCAATCAAGTGTTTGTTATTTTAAAATAGTGCTGGTATGTACTATTTACTCTGAAACAGAAAAGAGATGAAGATTTCTGTTTGTAAGAGGAAGATGATTTTAGCAAACGTTACTAAAATCGATTGCTGTTTCCACACAGGACTGTTGAGATGAAGTAACTTCAGTTGGGGGAAACAGTTGGCAGACTTTTCTGCTTGAGGTATGACTGGCCACATTTCTAACAAGACTATGTAATGCTGGAAGGCTGTCATTTCCCCTATGGGGACCGGTAAGCCATTTTCTTAGATTAAGTAAAAGAATAAAGGGCTTCATAAGGGCTTAAAAAACTGGTAGACATTTTTCTGGGCTAAAACGATTACTTTGCTAAGCATATTTTGCAGATTATAACTCTTAATAGTTATTATAATCTTGGGGATTGTTTTAAAAAAAACGGCAGGCACTGTATTGGACACCTTTTTCAGATGGGGGCCTTTTCTAGTCATAGGCAGAGCCTCATTTTCGCGCCACTAATGCGCAGTTGTTTTTGGAGAGCAAGGCATGCAGATGCATGTGTGAGGAGCTAAGAACCACTGAAAAAGCTTATAGAAGGCGTCATTTGGTATCGTATTCCCCTCTGGGCTTGGTTGGGTCTCAGCAAAGCAGATACCTGGGACTGTATAGGGGTTAAATGTAAAAACGGCTCCGGTTCCGTTATTTTAAGGGTTAAAGCTTTCAAATTTGGTGTGCAATACTTTTAAGGCTTTAAGACACTGTGGTGAAATTTTGGTGAATTTTGAACAATTCCTTCATACTTTTTCATATATTCAGTAATAAAGTGTGTTCAGTTTAAAATTTAAAGTGACAGTAACGGTTTTATTTTAAAACGTTTTTTGTGCTTTGTTGACTCTGGATGATTGTGACAATTTGGTCATTCCAGAGAAATTATGTAAGATGGACAAGTTCCTAGAGGTTCCGGTGCTCCCCGATGCTTTTCCTATACCCAAGCGGGTGGCGGACATAGTAAATAAGGAGTGGGAAAGGCCCGGCATACCTTTTGTTCCTCCCCCTATATTTAAAAAATTATTTCCTATTGTCGACCCCAGAAAGGACTTATGGCAGACAGTCCCCAAGGTCGAGGGGGCGGTTTCTACTCTAAACAAACGCACTACTATTCCTATAGAAGATAGTTGTGCTTTCAAAGATCCTATGGATAAAAAATTAGAGGGTTTGCTTAAAAAGATGTTTGTTCAGCAAGGTTACCTTCTACAACCAATTTCATGCATTGTTCCTGTCACTACGGCAGCGTGTTTCTGGTTCGAAGAACTAGAAAAGTCGCTCAATAAAGAATCTTCGTATGAGGAGGTTATGGACAGAGTTCATGCACTTAAATTGGCTAACTCTTTTATTTTAGATGCCGCTTTGCAATTAGCTAGATTAGCGGCGAAAAATTCAGGGTTTACTATCGTGGCGCGCAGAGCGCTTTGGCTAAAGTCTTGGTCAGCGGATGTGTCTTCCAAGACAAAATTGCTTAACATCCCTTTCAAGGGTAAAACACTGTTTGGTCCTGATTTGAAAGAGATTATTTCAGACATCACCGGGGAAAAGGGCCACGCCCTCCCTCAGGATAGGTCTTTTAAGGCTAAAAATAAGCCTAATTTTCGTCCCTTTCGCAGAAACGGACCAGCCTCTAATTCTACATCCTCTAAGCAAGAGGGTAATACTTCACAACCCAAACCAGCCTGGAGACCGATGCAAGGCTGGAACAAGGGTAAGCAGGCCAAGAAGCCTGCCACTGCTACCAAAACAGCATGAAGGGATGGCCCCCGATCCGGGACCGGATCTGGTGGGGGGCAGACTTTCTCTCTTTGCTCAGGCTTGGGCAAGAGATGTTCAGGATCCTTGGGCACTAGAAATAGTTTCTCAAGGTTATCTCCTAGAATTCAAGGAACTACCCCCAAGGGGAAGGTTCCACAGGTCTCAATTATCTTCAAACCAAATAAAAAGACAGGCATTCTTACATTGTGTAGAAGACCTGTTAAAGATGGGAGTAATTCATCCAGTTCCAATAGGAGAACAAGGGATGGGGTTTTACTCCAACCTGTTCATAGTTCCCAAAAAAGAGGGAACATTCAGACCAATTTTAGATCTCAAGATCCTAAACAAATTTCTAAGGGTTCCATCGTTCAAAATGGAAACCATTCGAACGATCCTTCCCACCATCCAGGAAGGTCAATTTATGACCACGGTGGATTTAAAGGATGCGTACCTACATATTCCTATCCACAAGGAACATCATCAGTTCCTAAGGTTCGCTTTTCTGGACAAGCATTACCAGTTTGTGGCACTTCCTTTCGGATTAGCCACTGCTCCGAGAATTTTCACAAAGGTACTAGGGTCCCTTCTAGCGGTTCTAAGGCCAAGGGGCATTGCAGTAGTACCTTACTTGGACGACATCCTGATTCAAGCGTCGTCTCTGTCAAAAGCAAAGGCTCATACGGACATCGTCCTAGCCTTTCTCAGATCTCACGGATGGAAAGTGAACAAGGAAAAAAGTTCTCTGTCCCCGTCAACAAGAGTTCCCTTCTTGGGAACAATAATAGATTCCTTAGAAATGAGGATTTTTCTGACAGAGGTCAGAAAATCAAAAATTCTAAGCTCTTGTCAAGTACTTCATTCTGTTCTTCGTCCTTCCATAGCGCAGTGCATGGAAGTAATAGGATTGATGGTTGCAGCAATGGACATAGTTCCTTTTGCACGAATTCATCTAAGACCATTACAACTGTGCATGCTCAGACAGTGGAATGGGGATTATACAGACTTGTCTCCGACGATTCAAGTAGATCAAAAGACCAGAGATTCACTCCGTTGGTGGCTGATCCTGGACAATCTGTCACAGGGAATGAGCTTCCGCAGACCAGAGTGGGTCATTGTCACGACCGACGCCAGTCTGGTAGGCTGGGGCGCGGTCTGGGAACCCCTGAAAGCTCAGGGTCTATGGTCTCAGGAAGAATCTCTTCTCCCGATAAACATTCTGGAACTGAGAGCGATATTCAATGCTCTCAAAGCTTGGCCTCAACTAGCAGAGGCCAAATTCATAAGGTTTCAATCAGACAACATGACGACTGTTGCATATATCAACCATCAGGGGGGAACAAGAAGTTCCCTGGCGATGGAGGAAGTGACCAAGATAATTCAATGGGCGGAGGATCACTCCTGCCACTTGTCTGCAATCCACATCCCAGGAGTGGAAAATTGGGAAGCGGATTTTCTGAGTCGTCAGACATTCCATCCGGGGGAGTGGGAACTCCATCCGGAAATCTTTGCCCAAATAACTCAATTATGGGGCATTCCAGACATGGATCTGATGGCCTCTCGTCAGAACTTCAAGGTTCCTTGCTACGGGTCCAGATCCAGGGATCCCAAGGCGACTCTAGTAGATGCACTAGTAGCACCTTGGACCTTCAACCTAGCTTATGTATTCCCACCGTTTCCTCTCATTCCCAGGCTGGTAGCCAGGATCAATCAGGAGAGGGCTTCGGTGATCTTGATAGCTCCTGCGTGGCCACGCAGGACTTGGTATGCAGACCTGGTGAATATGTCATCGGCTCCACCATGGAAGCTACCTTTGAGACAGGACCTTCTTGTTCAAGGTCCATTCGAACATCCGAATCTGGTTTCCCTCCAACTAACGGCTTGGAGATTGAACGCTTGATTTTATCAAAGCGTGGGTTTTCAGATTCTGTAATAGATACTCTGATTCAGGCCAGAAAGCCTGTAACTAGAAAAATTTACCATAAAATATGGAAAAAATATATCTGTTGGTGTGAATCTAAAGGATTCCCATGGAACAAGATAAAAATTCCTAAGATTCTATCCTTTCTACAAGAAGGTTTGGAGAAAGGATTATCTGCAAGTTCTCTGAAGGGACAGATCTCTGCTTTATCTGTTTTACTTCACAAAAGGCTGGCAGCTGTGCCAGACGTTCAAACGTTTGTTCAGGCTCTGGTTAGAATCAAGCCTGTTTACAGACCTTTGACTCCTCCCTGGAGTCTAAATCTAGTTCTTTCAGTTCTTCAAGGGGTTCCGTTTGAACCCTTACATTCCGTAGATATTAAGTTATTATCTTGGAAAGTTTTGTTTTTGGTTGCAATTTCTTCTGCTAGAAGAGTTTCAGAGTTATCTGCTCTGCAGTGTTCTCCGCCCTATCTGGTGTTCCATGCAGATAAGGTGGTTTTGCGTACTAAGCCTGGTTTTCTTTCGAAGGTTGTTTCCAACAAAAATATTAACCAGGAGATAGTTGTACCTTCTTTGTGTCCGAACCCAGTTTCAAAGAAGGAACGTTTGTTACACAATTTGGACGTAGTCCGTGCTCTAAAATTCTATTTAGAGGCTACTAAAGATTTCAGACAAACATCTTCTTTGTTTGTTGTTTATTCTGGTAAAAGGAGAGGTCAAAAAGCAACTTCTACCTCTCTTTCTTTTTGGCTTAAAAGCATTATCCGATTGGCTTATGAGACTGCCGGACGGCAGCCTCCTGAAAGAATCACAGCTCACTCCACTAGGGCTGTGGCTTCCACATGGGCCTTCAAGAACGAGGCTTCTGTTGACCAGATATGTAAGGCAGCGACTTGGTCTTCACTGCACACTTTTGCCAAATTTTACAAATTTGATACTTTTGCTTCTTCGGAGGCTATTTTTGGGAGAAAGGTTTTGCAAGCCGTGGTGCCTTCCATTTAGGTGACCTGATTTGCTCCCTCCCTTCATCCGTGTCCTAAAGCTTTGGTATTGGTTCCCACAAGTAAGGATGACGCCGTGGACCGGACACACCTATGTTGGAGAAAACAGAATTTATGCTTAACTGATAAATTACTTTCTCCAACGGTGTGTCCGGTCCACGGCCCGCCCTGGTTTTTTTAATCAGGTCTGATGAATTATTTTCTTTAACTACAGTCACCACGGTATCATATGGTTTCTCCTATGCATATTTCCTCCTGTACGTCGGTTGAATGACTGGGGTAGGCGGAGCCTAGGAGGGATCATGTGACCAGCTTTGCTGGGCTCTTTGCCATTTCCTGTTGGGGAAGAGAATATCCCACAAGTAAGGATGACGCCGTGGACCGGACACACCGTTGGAGAAAGTAATTTATCAGTTAAGCATAAATTCTGTTTTTTGGCATGGTTTGCAGCAAAACACAGGGAAGCAAATTTGCTTTACATTTGATGGGTAGATAGCTGCTAGGATATTTCAGAAAGAAAATTGATCATATTTGCAGTTTCCAATATATAAATGTTTAAAGCTGGTAATTGTTTGATATTTTTGTGCACTTGTGCACAGTATATCATTTTTAGACATGTGAATTTGGCTATTTTGGGCTGATCCGAAAGATGGAGGCCACATTTGGCAATTTTCAGAGCCATATTTATATTTGTGAAAAGACAAAACTGTGCAAATCCAGATCTTAGTGTGTTGAACTGCCATCTTTGGCATCGGATTGCTTTGAAATAGCCAAATGCACATGTCTAATAATTTTGAACATATGAAGAAGACATATAAATATTGATTTCTGAAGCTTCTTTGTCTTAGACAAAATTTTAAAATTTGTAAAAAGTCTGGGAAGGATAAACTGCACGAGCTGTATTTGGCTTGGTTGGTTGCACCTTGTATTATGTATGTCTTTGTATACATCTGCAAAAGATACTAGCAGTTTATAAATGATAGAACAGGGCTCGACAAAAAAGATCTAGGAACCAGTAGATTTAGCCTTTTGTCTATCTAATATATGTGTGTTGACTGTGGGGAGATATACTGTATTGTAAAGCAGGGCTACATATATGCTCACACACTCCGTTCCCGCCCCCCCCCCCCCCCAATCTGTCCCCTTCCCCATTATTGGTAAAGAGGCTTCACAGGAGATATTAGAGAGAGCGCTTGGGCAAAGTCAGATTTGTATTTCAGAGCTGCAAAGTCTAGAAAGGATCCAGATGCACCAAGCGAACTGTTGTGTGGCAGGAGTAGGGAAGTGGGGGCGCCAATGGGTGTTTTGGGGGCTCTAAACCAGGGCCTTAAAGGGACATGAAACCCATTTCTCCTACATTGGTGTATCCGGTCCACGGCTTCATCCTTACTTGTGGGATATTCTCTATCCCTACAGGAAGTGGCAAAGAGAGCACACAGCAAGAGCTGTCCATATAGCTCCCCTCAGGCTCCGCCCCCCCAGTCATTCTCTTTGCCGCTCTAACTAGTAGCATCTCCTCGGGGGTGGTAAAGAGTATGTGGTGTTAGTTGTAGTTTTTTATTTCTTCTATCAAGAGTTTATTTTAAAATAGTGCCGTCTTGTACTATTTACTCTGCAGCAGAAAGTGATGAAGATTTCTGCTAAGAGGAATATGATTTTAGCACCAGTAACTAAAATCCATTGCTGTTCCCACGCAGGACTGTTGAAACCAGAGAACATCAGTTGGGGGGAACAGTTTGCAGGCTTAACTGCTTCAGGTATGATCAGTCATTTTTCTAACAAGACCATGTAATGCTAGAAGACTGTCAGAAATTCCCTCTGGGATAGGTAAGCCATTTTTTCTTAGACTCTGTATAAAATATGATGGTTTATATTAAGGGCTCTATGCTGGTTGACACTATTGTGGGCTTAAAAATCGATTGCTTTTGAGCATGTTTTTCACTATAATTAAGGTGTTTTTTCAGACTTTAAAACACTTTTGGGGTTTATTTTGTGCCTGGCACTTATTTGGACACCTAATCTAGTCAGAAAGGCCCCTCCACTCTGGAATGTAGAGGGAGGAGGCCTAATTTTCGCGCCTCAATTGCGCAGTTGTTTTGCCTAGGCAGTTCATGCAGCTTCACGTGGGGAGCCCAGAGGCATCAGAAAAGGCTCCAGAGAGGCTTATTTCCTACTAAATTAATCCCTAAGGAAGGTAAAGGCCATAGTGAGAATATGTGGCATAGTACTGTAGTGTGTTAACCGGTTAATAACTGTTATTAACTCCGGTTTGGGCATTAAGGGGTTAATTGGTCTGAAAATTTGTGTGCAATCTTTTCAAAGCATTAAGACACTGTGGTGAAAATTTCATTAAAATTGGATGTTTATTTGATGTTTTTTTGAGGTTTCAGTAATAAAGGGTGCACTTTTATTATTTAAAGAGACAGTAACGTTTTTGTCAAAAATTATTTTTATTGCATTGAAGTTCTGTTTAAGTCTGTCAAACATGTCTGATCCTTCAGATAGCTTATGTTCTGTATGTTCAAAGGCCAAGGTGGTTCCCCCATTAAATTTGTGTGTGAAGTGTGCCATAGCGTCCAAACAGCTTAAGGACCGTACAATCACACTTAAAGATATAGCCCAAGATGATTCTTTAGCTGAAGGTAGTGAAGATAGCTCGCTATCCTCTCCTTCTGTGTCAACACCAGCTATGCCCGCGCAAGCGATGCCCAGTACATCTAGCGCACCAATTGCGATTACTATGCAACAGTTAGTGGCAGTAATGGATTATTCTCTCTCAGCATTTTTATCCAAACTGCCAGCTTTTCCTAGGAAGCGTGACTGCTCAGTTTTAAACACAGAAAATGAGCAAGCAGACGCAGAGAATAATTTATCTATAGTGCCCTCACATCAATCTGACTTGGCGGTGAGGGAGGGCCTGTCTGAGGGAGAAATTTCTGACACAGGAAAAGTTTCTCAGCAGGCAGAGCCTGATACCATAGGGAGGGCCTGTCTGAGGGAGAAATTTCTGACACAGGAAAAGTTTCTCAGCAGGCAGAGCCTGATACCATAGCATTTAAATTTAAGCTAGAACACCTCCGTGCCCTACTTAAGGAGGTCCTAGCTACACTTGATGATTGTGATCCTTTAGTGATCCCAGAAAAATTGTGTAAAATGGACAAATTCTTAGAGGTCCCAGTACACACTGATGCGTTTCCGATACCTAAGAGGGTGGCGGATATCGTGACTAAGGAGTGGGAGAAGCCAGGTGTACCTTTTGTTCCCCCTCCTATATTTAAGAAAATGTTCCCAATCGTTGACCCTAGAAGGGACGCGTGGCAGACGGTCCCTAAGGTAGAGGGGGCAGTTTCAACGCTAGCTAAGCGCACGACTATACCAATAGAAGACAGTTGCGCTTTCAAAGATCCTATGGATAAAAAATTAGAAGGTTTACTTAAGAAAATTTTTGTTCAACAAGGTTTTCTTCTTCAACCAATTTCTTGCATTATTCCTGTAACCACTGCAGCTGCTTTTTGGTTTGAGGAATTAGAAAACTCGCTCCAGAAGGAGACTTCTTATGATGAAGTTATGGATAGAATTCATGCCCTGAAGTTGGCTAATTCTTTCATTACAGATGCCGCTTTTCAGTTAGCTAAATTAGCGGCGAAAAATTCTGGTTTCTCCAACATAGGTGTGTCCGGTCCACGGCGTCATCCTTACTTGTGGGATATTCTCTTCCCCAACAGGAAATGGCAAAGAGCCCAGCAAAGCTGGTCACATGATCCCTCCTAGGCTCCGCCTACCCCAGTCATTCTCTTTGCCGTTGTACAGGCAACATCTCCACGGAGATGGCTTAGAGTTTTTTAGTGTTTAACTGTAGTTTTTCATTATTCAATCAAGAGTTTGTTATTTTCAAATAGTGCTGGTACGTACTATTTACTCAGAAACAGAAAAGAGATGAAGAATTCTGTTTGTATGAGGAAAATGATTTTAGCAACCGTAACTAAAATCCATGGCTGTTCCACACAGGACTGTTGAGAGCAATTAACTTCAGTTGGGGGAACAGAGTGCAGTCTCTTACTGCTTGAGGTATGACACATTCTAACAAGACGATGTAATGCTGGAAGCTGTCATTTTCCCTATGGGATCCGGTAAGCCATGTTTATTACGATTGTAAATAAGGGCTTCACAAGGGCTTATTTAAACTGTAGACTTTTTCTGGGCTAAATCGATTGATTATTAACACATATTTAGCCTTGAGGAATCATTTTATCTGGGTATTTTGATATAATAATATCGGCAGGCACTGTTTTAGACACCTTATTCTTTAGGGGCTTTCCCAAAGCATAGGCAGAGTCTCATTTTCGCGCCGGTGTTGCGCACTTGTTTTTGAGAGGCATGGCATGCAGTCGCATGTGAGAGGAGCTCTGATACTTATAAAAGACTTCTGAAGGCGTCATTTGGTATCGTATTCCCCTTTGGGTTTGGTTGGGTCTCAGCAAAGCAGATACCAGGGACTGTAAAGGGGTTTAAAGCTTAAAACGGCTCCGGTTCCGTTATTTTAAGGGTTAAAGCTTCCAAAATTGGTGTGCAATATTTTCAAAGCTTTAAGACGCTGTGGTGAAAATTTGGTGAATTTTGAACAATTCCTTCATGTTTTTTCGCAATTGCAGTAATAAAGTGTGTTCAGTTTAAAATTTAAAGTGACAGTAACGGTTTTATTTTAAAACGTTTTTTGTACTTTCTGATCAAGTTTATGCCTGTTTAACATGTCTGAGCTACCAGATAGACTATGTTCTGAATGTGGGGAAGCCAGAATTCCTATTCATTTAAATAAATGTGATTTATGTGATAATGACAATGATGCCCAAGATGATTCCTCAAGTGAGGGGAGTAAGCATGGTACTGCATCATTCCCTCCTTCGTCTACACGAGTCTTGCCCACTCAGGAGGCCCCTAGTACATCTAGCGCGCCAATACTCCTTACTATGCAACAATTAACGGCTGTAATGGATAATTCTGTCAAAAACATTTTAGCCAAAATGAACCCTTGTCAGCGTAAGCGTGGCTGCTCTGTTTTAGTTACTGAAGAGCATGACGACGCTGATATTAATATCTCTGAAGGGCCCCTAACCCAATCTGAGGGGGCCAGGGAGGTTTTGTCTGAGGGAGAAATTACTGAATTAGGGAACATTTCTCAGCAGGCTGAATCTGATGTGATTACTTTTAAATTTAAATTGGAACATCTCCGCATTTTGCTTAAGGAGGTATTATCCACTCTGGATGATTGTGAAAATTTAGTCATCCCAGAGAAACTATGTAAAATGGACAAGTTCTTAGAGGTGCCGGGGCTCCCAGAAGCTTTTCCTATACCCAAGCGGGTGGCGGACATTGTTAATAAAGAATGGGAAAGGCCCGGTATTCCTTTCGTCCCTCCCCCCATATTTAAAAAATTGTTTCCTATGGTCGACCCTAGAAAGGACTTATGGCAGTCAGTCCCCAAGGTCGAGGGAGCGGTTTCTACTTTAAACAAACGCACCACTATTCCCATAGAGGATAGTTGTGCTTTTCAAAGATCCTATGGATAAAAAATTAGAAGGTTTGCTTAAAAAGATGTTTGTTCAGCAGGGTTACCTTCTACAACCCATTTCATGCATTGTCCCTGTCACTACTGCCGCATATTTCTGGTTTGATGAACTGCTTAAGGTGCTCGATAGTGACTCTCCTCCTTATGAGGAGATTATGGACAGAATCAATGCTCTCAAATTGGCTAATTCTTTCACTCTAGACGCCTCTTTGCAATTGGCTAAGTTAGCGGCTAAGAACTCTGGGTTTGCTATTGTGGCGCGCAGAGCGCTTTGGTTGAAATCTTGGTCGGCTGATGCGTTTTCCAAGAACAAGCTACTAAACATTCCTTTCAAGGGGAAAACGTTGTTTGGTCCTGACTTGAAAGAGATTATCTCTGATATCACTGGGGGTAAGGGCCACGCCCTTCCTCAGGATCGGCCTTTCAAGGCAAAAAATAGACCTAATTTTCGTCCCTTTCGTAAAAACGGACCAGCCCAAGGTGCTACGTCCTCTAAGCAAGAGGGTAATACTTCTCAGGCCAAGCCAGCTTGGAGACCAATGCAAGGCTGGAACAAGGGAAAGCAGGCCAAGAAACCTGCCACTGCTACCAAGACAGCATGAAATATTGGCCCCCGATCCGGGACCGGATCTGGTGGGGGGCAGACTCTCTCTCTTCGCTCAGGCTTGGGCAAGAGATGTTCTGGATCCTTGGGCGCTAGAAATAGTCTCCCAGGGTTATCTTCTGGAATTCAAGGGACTTCCCCCAAGGGGGAGGTTCCACAGGTCGCAGTTGTCTTCAGACCACATAAAAAGACAGGCGTTCTTACATTGTGTAGAAGACCTGTTAAAAATGGGAGTGATTCATCCTGTTCCATTAAGAGAACAAGGGATGGGTTTCTACTCCAATCTGTTCATAGTTCCCAAAAAATAGGGAACGTTCAGACCAATCCTAGATCTCAAGATCTTAAACAAATTTCTCAAGGTCCCATCGTTCAAGATGGAAACCATTCGAACTATCCTTCCTTCCATCCAGGAAGGTCAATTCATGACCACGGTGGATTTAAAGGATGCGTATCTACATATTCCTATCCACAAGGAACATCATCGGTTCCTAAGGTTTGCATTCCTGGACAAACATTACCAGTTCGTGGCGCTTCCTTTCGGATTAGCCACTGCTCCAAGGATTTTCACAAAGGTACTAGGGTCCCTTCTAGCGGTGCTAAGACCAAGGGGCATTGCAGTAGTACCTTACCTGGACGACATTCTGATTCAAGCGTCGTCCCTTCCTCAAGCAAAGGCTCACACGGACATTGTCCTGGCCTTTCTCAGATCTCACGGCTGGAAAGTGAACGTGGAAAAGAGTTCTCTATCCCCGTCAACAAGGGTTCCCTTCTTGGGAACAATTATAGACTCCTTAGAAATGAGGATCTTTCTAACAGAGGCCAGAAAAACAAAGCTTCTGGACTCTTGTCGGATACTTCATTCCGTTCCTCTTCCTTCCATAGCTCAGTGCATGGAAGTGATCGGGTTGATGGTGGCGGCGATGGACATAGTTCCTTTTGCGCGCATTCATCTAAGACCATTACAACTGTGCATGCTCAGTCAGTGGAATGGGGACTATACAGACTTGTCTCCGAAGATACAAGTAAATCAGAGGACCAGAGACTCACTCCGTTGGTGGCTGTCCCTGGACAATCTGTCTCAAGGGATGATGTTCCACAGACCAGAGTGGGTCATTGTCACGACCGACGCCAGTCTGATAGGCTGGGGCGCGGTCTGGGGATCCCTGAAAGCTCAGGGTCTTTGGTCTCGGGAAGAATCTCTTCTACCGATAAATATTCTGGAACTGAGAGCGATATTCAATGCGCTCCAGGCCTGGCCCCAGCTTGCGAGGACCAGGTTCATTCGGTTTCAATCAGACAACATGACGACTGTTGCGTACATCAACCATCAGGGGGGAACAAGGAGTTCCCTAGCGATGGAAGAAGTAACCAAAATTATTCTTTGGGCGGAGTCTCACTCCTGCCACCTGTCTGCTATCCACATCCCAGGAGTGGAAAATTGGGAAGCGGATTTTCTGAGTCGTCAGACATTGCATCCGGGGGAGTGGGAACTCCATCCGGAAATCTTTGCCCAAGTCACTCACCTGTGGGGCATTCCAGACATGGATCTGATGGCCTCTCGTCAGAACTTCAAAGTTCCTTGCTACGGGGCCAGATCCAGGGATCCCAAGGCGGCTCTAGTGGATGCACTAGTAGCACCTTGGACCTTCAAACTAGCTTATGTGTTCCCGCCATTTCCTCTCATCCCCAGGCTGATAGCCAGGATCAAGCAGGAGAGGGCGTCGGTGATCTTGATAGATCCTGCGTGGCCACGCAGGACTTGGTATGCAGATCTGGTGAATATGTCATCGGCTCCACCTTGGAAGCTACCTTTGAGACGAGACCTTCTTGTTCAGGGTCCGTTCGAACATCCGAATCTGGTTTCACTCCAGCTGACTGCGTGGAGATTGAACGCTTGATTTTATCGAAGCGAGGATTCTCAGATTCTGTGATCGATACTCTGGTTCAGGCCAGAAAGCCTGTGACTAGAAAGATTTACCACAAAATTTGGAAAAAATATATCTGTTGGTGTGAATCTAAAGGATTCCCTTGGGACAAGGTTAAGATTCCTAGGATTCTATCCTTCCTTCAAGAAGGATTGGAAAAAGGATTATCGGCAAGTTCCCTGAAGGGACAGATTTCTGCCTTGTCGGTATTACTTCACAAAAAGCTGGCAGCTGTGCCAGATGTTCAAGCCTTTGTTCAGGCTCTGGTTAGAATCAAGCCTGTTTACAAACCTTTGACTCCTCCTTGGAGTCTCAATTTAGTTCTTTCAGTTCTTCAGGGGGTTCCGTTTGAACCCTTACATTCCGTTGATATTAAGTTATTATCTTGGAAAGTTTTGTTTTTAGTTGCGATTTCTTCTGCTAGAAGAGTCTCAGAATTATCTGCTCTGCAGTGTTCTCCTCCTTATCTGGTGTTCCATGCAGATAAGGTGGTTTTACGTACTAAACCTGGTTTTCTTCCAAAAGTTGTTTCTAACAAAAACATTAACCAGGAGATTATCGTACCTTCTCTGTGTCCAAAACCAGTTTCAAAGAAGGAACGTTTGTTGCACAATTTGGATGTTGTTCGCGCTCTAAAATTCTATTTAGATGCTACAAAGGATTTTAGACAAACATCTTCCTTGTTTGTTGTTTATTCAGGTAAAAGGAGAGGTCAAAAAGCAACTTCTACCTCTCTCTCTTTTTGGATTAAAAGCATCATCAGATTGGCTTACGAGACTGCCGGACGGCAGCCTCCCGAAAGAATCACAGCTCAATCCACTAGGGCTGTGGCTTCCACATGGGCCTTCAAGAACGAGGCTTCTGTTGATCAGATATGTAGGGCAGCGACTTGGTCTTCACTGCACACTTTTACCAAATTTTACAAGTTTGATACTTTTGCTTCTTCTGAGGCTATTTTTGGGAGAAAGGTTTTGCAAGCCGTGGTGCCTTCCATTTAGGTGACCTGATTTGCTCCCTCCCTTCATCCGTGTCCTAAAGCTTTGGTATTGGTTCCCACAAGTAAGGATGACGCCGTGGACCGGACACACCTATGTTGGAGAAAACAGAATTTATGTTTACCTGATAAATTTCTTTCTCCAACGGTGTGTCCGGTCCACGGCCCGCCCTGGTTTTTTTAATCAGGTCTGATATTTTATTTTCTTTAACTACAGTCACCACGGTACCATATGGTTTCTCCTATGCAAATATTCCTCCTTAACGTCGGTCGAATGACTGGGGTAGGCGGAGCCTAGGAGGGATCATGTGACCAGCTTTGCTGGGCTCTTTGCCATTTCCTGTTGGGGAAGAGAATATCCCACAAGTAAGGATGACGCCGTGGACCGGACACACCGTTGGAGAAAGAAATTTATCAGGTAAACATAAATTCTGTTTTCGCAATAGTGGCGCGTAGAGCGCTTTGGCTAAAATCGTGGTCGGCGGACGTGTCGTCCAAAACAAAATTGCTTAATATTCCTTTCAAGGGTAAGACCCTATTCGGGCCAGAGTTGAAAGAAATTATTTCAGATATCACTGGGGGAAAGGGCCATGCCCTCCCACAGGATAGACCTTTCAAAGCTAAAAATAAGTAATTTTTGTTCCTTTCGCAATTTCAGGAACGGACCGGCTTCTACCTCTACAGCCACTAGGCAAGAGGGTAACGCACCCTGGCCCAAACCAGCATGGAAACCATTGCAAGGCTGGAACAAGGGTAAACAGGCCAAAAAGCCTGCTGCTGCTACCAAGACAGCATGAAGGGGTAGCCCCCGATCCGGGACCGGATCTAGTAGGGGGCAGACTTTCTCTCTTTGCTCAGGCCTGGGCAAGAGATGTTCCGGACCCCTGGGCACTAGAAATTGTCTCTCAGGGGTATCTTCTAGAATTCAAGGACCTCCCTCCAAGGGGAAGGTTCCACATGTCTCGCTTATCTTTAGACCAGATAAAGAGACGGGCATTCTTACATTGCGTAGAAGACCTTTTAAAAATGGGAGTGATACACCCAGTTCCAACAGCAGAACAAGGACTGGGATTTTACTCAAACCTGTTTGTAGTTCCCAAAAAGGAAGGAACTTTCAGGCCAATTCTGGACTTAAAGATCCTAAACAAATTCCTCAGAGTTCCATCATTCAAAATGGAAACCATTCGGACAATTTTACCAATGATCCAGGAGGGTCAATATATGACTACCGTGGACTTAAAGGATGCGTACCTGCATATTCCTATACACAAAGATCACCATCAGTTCCTGAGGTTCACCTTTCTGGACAAGCATTACCAGTTCGTGGCTCTTCCCTTCGGATTGGCCACTGCTCCCAGAATTTTCACAAAGGTGCTAGGGTCCCTTCTAGCGGTGCTAAGGCCAAGGGGCATTGCAGTAGTATCTTACCTAGACAACATTTTAATACAAGCGTCGTCCTTTCACAAAGCAAAGGCTCATACAGACATTGTTCTAGCCTTTCTAAGGTCTCACGGGTGGAAGGTGATCATAGAAAAAAGTTCTCTGTCCCCGTCCACAAGGGTTCCCTTCCTGGGAACAATAATAGACTCAGTAGAAATGAAGATCTTTCTGACAGAGGTCAGGAAGTTAAAACTTCTGAACACTTGTCGAGCTCTTCAATCCATTCCTCAACCCTCCATAGCTCAGTGCATGGAGGTAATAGGACTTATGGTTGCAGCAATGGACGTGATTCCATTTGCTTGAATTCATTTAAGACCATTGCAACTGTGCATGCTCAAACAGTGGAATGGGTATTATGCAGATTTGTCTCCCCAGATTCAAATGGACCAGAAAACCAGAGACTCACTCCTCTGGTGGTTGTCTCGGGATCACCTGTTTAAGGGAATGAGTTTCCGCAGACCGGAGTGGATCATTGTCACGACCGACGCCAGCCTCCTAGGTTGGGGCGCGGTCTGGGAGTCCCTGAAGGCTCAGGGTCTATGGTCTCGGGAAGAATCTCTTCTCCCGATAAACATTTTGGAATTGAGAGCGATATTCAATGCGCTCCAGGCATGGCCTTAACTAGCGGAGGCCAAATTCATCAGATTTCAGTCGGACAACATGACGACTGTAGCGTACATCAATCATCAGGGGGGAACAAAGAGTTCCCTGGCGATGAGGGAGGTATCCAAAATCATCAAATGGGTAGAGGATCACTCCTGCCATCTATTAGCAATTCACATCCCAGGAGTGGACAACTGGGAAGCGGATTATATAGTCGTCAGACTTTCCATCCGGGGGAGTGGGAACTTCACCCGGAGGTTTTTGCCCAGTTAACTCAACTATGGGGCATTCCAGATCTGGATCTGATGGCGTCACGTCAGAACTCCAAAGTTCCACGTTACGGGTCCAGGTCCAGGGATCCCAAGGTGACATTGGTAGATGCCTTAGTAGCGCCTTGGTCGTTCAACCTAGCTTATGTCTTTCCACCGTTTCCCCTTCTCCCCCGGCTAGTAGCCAGGATCAAACAGGAGAAGGCTTCGGTAATTCTGATAGCTCCTGCGTGGCCACGCAGGACTGGGAATGCAGACCTGGTGAATATGTCATCGGTTCCACCATGGAAGCTACCTTTGAGGCAGGACCTTCTAATTCAAGGTCCATTCGAACATGCAAACCTAGTTTCTCTGCAACTGACTGCTTGGAGATTGAACGCTTGATTCTAGCTAAGCGTGGGTTTTCGGAATCAGTTATAGATACCCTGATCCAGGCTAGAAAGCCTGTCACCAGGAAAATTTACCATAAGATATGGCGGAAATATCTTTGTTGGTGCGAATCCAAGGGTTACTCATGGAGTAAGATTAGGATTCCAAGGATTCTATCTTTTCTCCAAGAAGGATTGGAGAAAGGTTTGTCAGCTAGTTCCTTGAAAGGACAGATATCTGCTCTGTCTGTTTTGTTACACAAGCGTCTGGCAGCAATGCCAGATGTTCAGGCGTTTGTACAGGCTTTAGTCAGAATCAAGCCGGTCTATAGACCTGTGGCTCCTCCATGGAGTCTAAATTTAGTTCTTTCAGTTCTTCAAGGGGTTCCGTTTGAACCTCTACATTCCATATATATCAAGTTACTATCTTGGAAAGTTTTGTTTTTGGTAGCTATTTCTTCTGCTAGAAGAGTTTCTGAATTGTCTGCTTTGCAGTGTAATTCACCTTACCTGGTGTTCCATACAGATAAGGTTGTTTTACGTACCAAACCTGGTTTTCTTCCAAAAGTGGTTTCCAATAAGAATATTAACAAGGAAATAGTTGTTCCTTCTCTGTGTCCTAATCCAGTTTCTAACAAGGAACGTCTGTTGCACAATCTGGATGTGGTTCGTGCTTTAAAGTTCTATCTAAAAGCAACTAAAGACTTCAGACAAACATCGTCCTTGTTTGTCGTCTATTCTGGCAAGAGGAGAGGTCAAAAGGCGACTGCGACCTCTCTGTCCTTCTGGCTGAAAAGCATCATCCGGTTGGCTTATGAGACTGCTGGAAGGCAGCCCCCTGAACGAATTACAGCTCACTCTACTAGAGCTGTGGCTTCCACATGGGCTTTCAAGAATGAGGCTTCTGTTGAACAGATCTGTAAGGCAGCGACTTGGTCTTCACTGCATACATTTGCCAAATTTTACAAATTCAATACTTTTGCTTCTTCGGAGGCTATTTTTGGGAGAAAGGTTTTGCAAGCAGTGGTGCCTTCCGTTTAGGTTACCTGACTTGTTCCCTCCCTTCATCCGTGTCCTAAAGCTCTGGTATTTGTTCCCACAAGTAAGGATGAAGCCATGGATCGGATACACCAATGTAGGAGAAAACAGAATTTATGTTTACCTGATAAATTTCTTTCTCCTACGTGTATCCGGTCCACGGCCCACCCTGGCATTTTGGTCAGGTTTAAATTAATTTTTTGTAAACTACAGTCACCACTGCACCCTATGGTTCTCCTTTTTCTCCTAACCGTCGGTCGAATGACTGGGGGGGCGGAGCCTGAGGGGAGCTATATGGACAGCTCTTGCTGTGTGCTCTCTGCCACTTCCTGTAGGGATAGAGAATATCCCACAAGTAAGGATGAAGCAGTGGACCGGATACACTGTAGGAGAAAGAAATTTATCAGGTAAACATAAATTCTGTTTTTTTTAATTTCTTTATATAGAAAGAGCATGCAATTTTAAACAACTTTCTAATTTACTTCTATTATCTAATTTGTTTTATTCTCTTGATATTCTTTGCTGAAAAGCATATCTAGATAGGTTCAGTAGCTGCTGATTGGTTGCTGCACTTTGAAGCCTCATGTGATTTGCTCACCCATGTGCCTTGCTTTTTCTTCAACGAAGGATATCTAAAAAATTAAGCAAAATAAATAATATAAGTAAATTGGATTGTTGTTTAAATGTGTATTCTCTTTCTGAATCATGAAAGATTTTTTTTGGGTTTAGTGTCCCTTTAAGGCCTAATTTTTAGGCACCAGTGGCTCCCTGGTAACTGGATGTGTCGAGCCATTTGAAAGCATTATTATCATTATAAGTATTAATGTTTTTTGTCAGTTTAAATAATTTAATATTTTAAGTTATAAATGTTTTCAGGTAGCAGTCTGTCTATATTGTCGTATGTTACCATGAGAAATGTTTGCTGTAGTTATGTGTCTTACTAGTTTGTGGATGTAGTGCTGTGATGACAAGCGTTATTTTCTTTCTCTAATTTTGCCACTAGGTAATTTCAGCCAGAGGGAAATCTTTTTTTACGGTTGTCTTTCTACCAGATGAGGAGGGCAGTTTTGAAAGTTTCTTATATGTAAATACTTCCTCTAATGGAATTCTGTCCTACCAGGTAAATATCAAAACTTTTGTATGGTCACATCAGACAGTCAAATCCGTCTTGTTTTTCTCCAGTGGTGTTTCTGCAAACTGTTGTTCAACTATCTTGCCCATGTTAAAATGTTTTTTTTTTATTTTATTTTTCTTTAGGTGTTTGGGGTGGGAGCCCATAATTCTGGCTCTGAGAATTTCAAGAACTCCGATGTTAGGTTTCCACATATAACAAATATCCATCTTTCACAACCACAAGTATGTATATATCCATTTTATTCTGATGAGGTTGTGTTTTTTCCCCATTAATTAATTTTTTTTTCATTTTAATACTTTATAGAAATGTAGCATTTAGCTATTACCATTTCTTTCTGACACAATGAGTCCACGGATCATCTAATTACTATTGGAAATATCACTCCTGCCCAGCAGGAGGCGGAAAAGAGCACCACAGCAAAGCTGTTAAATATCACATCCCTTCCCTCCAACCTCTGTCATTCTCTTTGCCTACGTTGGAGCAAGGAAGTGGTAAAGTTAGGTGTTAGGAAAAGATTCTTCAAGCAAGATTTTATTATTTTTTAAGCAGTGCAAGATTGTTCTGCTTTGCTCTAGGGTGTAGCCGTAGTCCATATCAGTCTCTTCAGTAGGGCAGTGGTGGCTTTAAAGCAATGGGAACGTGTGGGACATAATTCTCACTGCGCCTCCCATGTATTTATGCTGCCCTAACCATGCAAGCCTGAGTAAGATTACTCAGTCTTTGTTTCTACCCACAGGTCCATGTGAGGGAACTGTCCTCCCAAACCTAGTGAGCTGCGTGCTGCCTGGCAGAAGTATTAAGATAAATGCTAACTTTTTTTTTCTGGGACATGCCATGAAAAAGGATAGCACTTTTACTTTCATTGGGACAAGTTACATTCACCTATGACAGGGGAATATTTTTTAAGGGCAGCAGAGCAGGCACTGGGGATGAGCAGAATCTGCTTCTTGGTGTTTTTTTTGTTTTTTATACTTCACTCCCGACGGCTTTGATAATTGATTTAGCCGATTGGGAGTTTTCAGGTTACGCCCACGATGGGCGGAGTTAGATACAGCGGCAGTTCCTATTGCGCGCCTTTTTTTTTTGGCCTTTTTTGTCACTTCCTGTGTCTCCGGAGGGAAATTCAGCTGCGTCACAGATTCAGCAGCGTTGCGATTAAGGGCAGCAGTGTTTATAGAGTTGAGTCCGGATCAGTTACAAAGTAATTTACTTTGTTAGCAGGAAGGTAAGCACCTCAGCAGCGTTAAGCTGAGGTGTAGAGTTGTCTGGAAGTTATTTTGGGGGCTAAGGTGTATTTTTAAAAGCAGCTATTTTGTTCGTTTAAAATTTAAAGGAACAGTAACAAATGTTTTGTTTTTGTTTTGGGGGATATTTTCTGAATTAAATATCAGTTGTCTGTTTATTGGTGAATAAAGATGGACCAAGAAACCCTGCAAGATGTTACATATTCTTTATGTTTTGATGCTAATGTGGAACTACCAATCCCTTTCTGTTCCTCATGTATTGAGAGAACTTTACATTGCAGGGATAGACTTTTTCCTAGCCAACATTGTCTAAGTCGGATACTGTTCAGGAGTCTTCTGACAATGTTCAAGATATGCCGCAGCTTTCTCCTCAAGCATCCCAAAATTTAGCGTCCATACAGCCAGTGCCCTGCGTTTCCTCTATTACTCCACCTGGTGTTACCTTGCAAGACATTGCTTCCCTAATGTGATCAGCGGTATCTGATGCGTTGTCTGCTTTTCTCATGCTGCAGGGAAAGCGCAAGAGGAAATGTAATAAATCTGTGAATAAGGTTGCTGACAGAGTAGTGGCTATTCCAAATGTTTCTTCCCAGAAACCTGAAGAGGAAGATACTTCGGTAGCATTTGAGGGTGACATTTTCAGTCTCAGACATTGTTATACCTTTAACTGATACTGGAGTTGTTTCTTTCAGGTTTAAGCTTGAACACCTCCTTTTTTTACTTAAGGAGGTTTTAGCTACCCTGGACGACTTCGACACTACTGTCGTAGTCAATCCTAAAAAGTCTAGTAAACTAAACAAGTATTTTGACGTGCCCTCCATGGTGGAGGTATTTCCCTTACCAGATATGGCTACAGAGATTATTGCTAAGGAATTGGAGAGACCGGGTATCCCTTTTTCTCCATCCCCTATATTTAAAAAAATGTTTCCTATCACAGACTCTATCAAGGAGTCTTGGCAGACGGTACCCAAAGTGGAAGGGGCAATTTCCAAGCTAGCCAAGAGAACAACTATTCCCATAGAGGATAGTTGTTCCTTTAAGGATCCTATGATAAGAGGGGTTGCTCAAGAAAATGTATGTACACCAGGGTTTACAATGGCAACCTGTGGTTTGTATTGCTACTGTCACTAGTGCGGCAGCATACTGGTTTGATGCGTTGTCTGATTCTATTCGGATAGACACAACCCTTGAAGAAATCCAGGATAGGATAAAGGCCCTTAAGTTGGCCAACTCCTTTATCACGGTTGCTTCCCTTCAGGTTATTAAGCTGGGAGCTAAGATTTATGCTATTGCCGTACTGGCCCGCAGAGCTTTATGGTTAAAATCTTGGTCTGCGGATGTATCATCTAAGTCTAAACTTTTGGCGATTCCTTACAAGGGAAAGACCTTGTTTGGGCCTGACATTACAGGAGGAAAGGGCCATTTCCTCCCGCAGGATAAGAGAAATAAACAAAAGGGACGTCAGAGTAATTTTCGTTCCTTTCGAATTTTCAAGGGAAAGCCTTCCTCTCCCTCTTCCAAGCAGGAGCAGTCCAATCCTTCCCGTACGTCCAATCAGTCTTGGAACAAAGGAAAACAGTCCAAAAAGCCTGCTATTGAATCAAAAGCCGCATGAAGGGCCTGCCTCCCAGGGGCAGGTTTCTACTTTCAAGATTATCTGTAGATCAGACAAAAAGAGAGGCGCTCTTACACTGTGTTCGGGACCTCTCCGACCTGGGAGTAATAGTTCCTATTCTGATGCTGGAACGGGGTCTGGGGTTCTACTCCAATCTGTTTGTGGTTTCCAAAAAGAAGGGAACCTTCAGACCAATTTTAGAGAGCGTTGGTGATCCTTATTATATATGGGAAATACTGAACCTAGCCACCAGGAGGAGGCAAATACACCCTAGCCAAAGGCTTAAATACCTCTCCCACTACCCCCATCCCCCAGTCATTCTTAACCTTTCGTCACACAAAGAAGGAGGGTACTTTCCACCCGATTCTGGACCTTAAGTGCTTAAAGGGACAGTCAACATTCGAGATAACATCCGATTATTTAAAAATAAAAAAACCAAGATCCGCCTGCACCATACCTCTTTTGTCTTGCCTACTTGCTTCTCGTCATCGATAACTTCTATAATATGATGGAAATATGGAAGCCTAACTCCCCCCCACCGTTACGTAGCTACCTTCTTCTTCAAATGTTCAGCCAATCAGATCAGCGGATCTTTGTTTTTTATTTTTAAATATCGGATAATGTTATCTCTAGTGTTGACTGTCCCTTTAAACAAATTTCTAAATGTCCCCTCATTCAAGATGGAGACGATAAGGTCCATCCTTCCCTTAGTTCAGGAAGGACAGTTTATGACCACTATAGATCTGAAGAATGCTTGTCTTCGTGTTCCAATCCACAAGGATCACTTCCAGTTCCTAAGGTTTGTGTTCCTGGACCAGCACTTCCAGTTCATTGCACTTCCGTTTGGTCTAGCTACTGTTCCAAGGATTTTTACGAAGGTTCTAGTGGCTCTTCTAGCCAGAACCCGGGGTATAGCAGTAGCTCCCTATTTGGACTATATTCTAGTACAAGCACCATCTTTTTGCCTGGCGGAGGACCATTCGGAATCTCTTCTCTCTCTTCTTTGATATCATGGATGGAAGATAAACCTATAAAAGAGTTCCCTTATTTCAAGCACCAAGGTAGAATTCCTGGGTACTATAATAGACTCTATATCCATGAGGATATTTCTAACAGACCAGAGACGTTGCAAGCTTTCTTCTGCATGTCTTGCCCTCCAGACCTCCTTAAGGCCTTCTGTGACTCAGGGTATGAAGATAATTGGTCTCATGGTGTCCAGCATGGATATCATTCCCTTTGCCAGGTTTCGTCTCAGCCTGCTGCAACTGTGCATGCTGAAGCAGTGGAACGGCGATCATTCGGATCTGTCTCAATAGATTTCTATGGACAACCGGTCGAGAGAATCGCTCTCTTGGTGGCTCTATCCAGATCATCTGTCCCGAGGGACATCCTTCTTAAGACCATCCCTTCTGGGTTCTTCCCAGTTTATCAGATTCCAATCAGACAATATAATCTTGGGGGCTTCAGAGCATCTGCGGAGGAACCAGACTTTAGTTTAGGAATTTGCGCTTTCTTCTAAAGGAAGTTTTTTGACGAATTCAGATGTTTCAGAGGCCAAATTGCCTGATGAACCTTTAATTCCTAAATTGGATAGTTTGAGGACAGGGTGGTACCTTATCCTTCCCTGCTCCTGTTAGAGGGCAAACATTATTAGTAATGAATGTGACAGGATTGGATTCCTTTTCCCCCCCTCTTCTCCCTTTAACAAATTGTCCACGGACCTGTACTCTCAATGAAGTTGTGAGGGTCACTCTCCAAATGGGATGGCGTTATCTTCACCCTTGCTAAACATACTACTATCCCGCTTGAGGATAGTTCTTCGTTTGCAGAGCCCATGGATAAAAGATGGAAACTCTGTTAAGAAAGATGTTTTAACATACAGGATTTTTGTTTCACCCGGCGGCGGCTGTTGCCAAGGTTACTTGAGAAACTACCTTCTGGTGGGACTCCTTATAGGATTTGATCGGGGTGGAGGATCCCCTCAACGTTACTCAGAAAAGATGTACGGCCTTGAAGGTTGTTAATTCTTTTATCTGTGCTGCTATTAGGCAGTTTATTCGCTTGAATGCTATGGCTTCAGCTTTTTCTTTTCCGACCCGTCGGGCTCTGGCTGACGTCCATGGTCTGCGGATATGACTTCTAAGTCTAGACTTCTTCTCTCCCTTTAAGGGAATGATTTTGTCTGGTCCAGTCCTGGACTCCATTATCTCCACGGTCACTGGGGCAAGGGTGCCCTCCTACCGCAAGAGTATATGAACTAATCGAAGGGTCGATTTTCGTTCTGATAAAGCCCATGTCAGCAGTCCTTCGCTAAGCCAGAGCAATTCAAGAGCTCTTGGAAGCCGGCTCAGTCCTGGAATAAATCCAAGCAGAGCAAGAAGCCCCTGAGTCTACGTCGGCATAATTGGGCGGTCCTCTTCTGGATCGTGTAAGAAACAGTATGTCGTTGTTTTCAGTTGCTTAGTTCAGGGACGTGCAGGATCCATAGGTCCTGGAGGTCATAGCCCAGGGCGTCCGATAGTTTCTAATGTTGAATCTATATTTACCAACATAGCAATTTTTTTGGATAGGATATTACAACCCTATGTAGAGAGAATGTCTTCATACATAAAGGATACACAGGGGATTTTATTAAAAAACTTTCAACATTGGAAGTAGATTGTACCAAATGCATATTATATACACTTGACGTGAAAAGTTTATATACCTCAATCGAGCATGAGTGTGGTATAGGTATAATTCGTCAATTGCTTACATCTTCAGGTCAATATGATTTGCAACAAATTGATTTTTTTGAAGAATTGTTGAGAATAGTATTGTTCAACTATTTTCTCTTTATTGATTCCCGGTACATTCAGAAGAAAGGTACAGCCATGGGGTCCAACGTCGCCCCATCATATGCCAATCTTTATATGAATTGTTTTGAAGAAAAATTTGTTTATAGTAACCACCTATTTTTGAAGTATGGCGCCACCTGGTGGCGATTTATAGATGACATCTTTGGCATATGGTGGGTTGACGTGGACTCACTGGTAAAATTTGTAGGAGAAATTAACCAAGAAGTGGCCGGCCTAGAATTTACTCTAGTACATAGTGAATAGAGAATGGTATTTCTTGACACTGTTGTATATAAAAGGGGTAATGATCTTAAAGTTGATATACATTGTAAAGAAACAGACCGTAATACCCTGTTGAGGTATGATAGCTTTCATAACACTAAACTAAGGAACTCCTTACCAAGGAGTCAATTAATTAGAGTTGACAGAATTGTGAGCGATCAGGAAACCAAGCAGTTAAGGTTTAACGAAATGGAGGAAAAGTTCCTTGATAGAGGGTACCCAGTGGGGCTTATCGATCAAGAAATTCAGAAGATATGCCATAGAAGGGATAAAGAAATAGCCAGACAGGCAAAGGATGAGAGATTGATTTTCATATCCCAACATAGTGAGTATAGTGATAAGATATCCAATATCATTAGAAAACATTGGCATATTATTGAGAATTGTAACAAAGAAGTAAAGATATTACAGAACAAACCCATTATGGCCTACAGGCGTGTCAAAAATTTGGGTGATATTTTGGTTAAGTCAGACTTAGGGTCCAATCAGCGAAACAAAGAAAGGTATATTACTGAAATTTTTTTTGGTTGTTACCCTTGTTTGGGGTGTGGCAATTGCCACTCTGTTATTAAAGGGAAAGAATTTGTCCATCCTAGAAGTGGGCATAAATTTAAATTAAATTCTTATTATACATGTGAATCCACATTTGTGGTTTATATTATAAAGTGTCCGTGTGCCCGCATTTATGTAGGTGAGACCACCCAAAGTTTGAGAAATAGGCTTAACAAACATAAATCCAATATTAGAAAAAAAGATGACAAAGCTTCTGTAGCATGCCATTTTGTGGAATTTGGCCATCAGATCAGCCAGCTCCGGTGGCAAATTATAGATCAGGTGTGTACGCCTAGGGGAGGAGGAGATAGAGAAATGCTTCTAAAGCAGAGAGAGGCATTTTATTAATTAGATACAATGCACCCTAAGGGGTTAAATAGGGAATGGGATCTGTCTGTTTTCCTCTAGGTGTACACACCTTATAGTAGTCCCCTGGGGTTTATTCAAGTAATGCGTAGCTATATGTATATAGAAATAATGTTTACACTTGATAAAGGAAACATTCTCTACAATTTGTAACAAAGTTTTTATTCTGAAATGTACATTTGCTCCTTTATGTGTTTAACCTTGTCTTTTTTTGCAATTAAATTTTTGTATATTGCAGTGTTTTTAATTACAACCACTAGATGTCAGTATATTTGAATAGAAAAGGGCTGGCTATGAAAGGGTTATTTACCTTGCAATGACTTCATTGTGATTGGCTAGCTGCTGCTTTAAATAAGACACAGGTGTATCATTATGTATGCATGATTAAGGGACTAAGGTCCCGAAACGTTGCATATTCATTCTGTCTGTGATGTTGTAAGACAATAAAAGAATATTGATTAATCCCTTGTTGCTGTGGAATATTGAACTTTCTATTGTAATTGATGGGTTGGAGGTCGCCAGCCTGACCACGAGGCCCAGTAAAGGGAATTGCCCGTTGCCGGTCTCCATGTTTTTTTCTATAGCTCAGGGTTACAACATAGGTTTTAAGTCTCAGCCACCCAAGGGCAGATTCCTCCTGTCTTCCTGACCAGAAAAGTGGGAAGCCTTTCTGGGGTGTCTACGGGATCTGTCCTCTAGGATTTATTGTCCTGGTGCCTATCGCAGTGAGTGGTTTGGGATACTATTCAAACCTTTTTTGTCCCTAAGAAGGAGGGAACTTTCCGTCCAATTCTGGTCCTAAAGTGCTTAAGCAGGTTTTTAAATGTCCCCTTGTGTAAAATGGAGACAATAAGGTCCATTCTTCCCCCTCGCTTGAGAGGGGTAGTTCATGTCCATGATAGATCTGAAGGATGCTCCCTTCTCAAACCAATCCTCAAGGACCACTTCCAGTTCCTAAGGTTTGCATTCCTGGACCAGCACTTCCAGTTTATTGCCCTTCCGTTTGGTCTAGCTAAATACATTTTTCGAAGAGTGGACCATTCGGAATATCTCATCTGTCTTCTTCAATCCCATGGATGGCAGATAATCTAGAGAGAGTTCTTTTGTATCAAGTACCAGGGTAGAATTCTCGGGTACTATAATAGTCTCCATAGACATGAGAATATTTCTAACAGACCATAGACGTTGCAAGCTAGCTTTAACATGTCTTGCCCTCCAGATCTCCTTAAGGCCATCTGTGGCTCAGTGTATGGAGGTGATTGGTCTCATGGTGTCCAGCTTGGTCATCATTTTCTTTGCCAGGTTTCATCTCAGACAGTTGCAACTGTGCATGCTGAACTAGTGGAACGACGATCATTCGGATCTGTCTCAACAGATTTCTCTGGACAACCAATCGGGAGAATCGCTCTCTTGGTGGTTTTGTCCGGATCACTTGTCGTGAGGTACGTCTGTCTCAAGACCATCCTGGGTGATTGTGACAATGGTTGCGAGTCTGTCAGGATGGGGAGCCGTTTAGGGTGCCAGGAAGGCACAGGGCATCTGGTCTCAGGAGGTAAAGCTCCCTCCTGATCTCATTTTGGATATTTGGGCAATATACAATGCTCTGAAGGCTTGGCTTCTGGGTTTGTCCCAGTTAATCAGATTCCAATCAAACAATATTTCCTCTGTGGCTTACATCAACCATTAGGGGTGAACGAGAAGCTCCCTAGTTTTGAGGGAAGTATCTCGGATTCTGGTGTGGGGGAGACACGCATTTGTTCGCTGTCAGCGATCCACGTTCCAGGTGTGGACAACTGGGAAGCGGATTCCTCAGCAGACAATCCTTTCATCCGGGAGAATGGTCTCACCATCCCAAGTGTTTGCAGAGATTTGCAAGATGAAGATCTTATAACGTCTCAGTACCAAGCTACCCAGATAGGGGTCGAGGTACAGGGATCCTCAGGTGGAGCTAACAGATACATTAGCTGTGCCTTGGAGGTTCAATCCAATTTATCCTTTTCGACCGTTACCACTACTTCCTAGTGTAGTGGCTCGAGTCAAGCAAGCGTCAGTGATACTGACTGCTCCGTCTTGGCCTCAAAGGATATGGTTCGCGGATCTATTGGGGGTGTCATCATCTCCTCCGTGGAAGTTACCTTGTCGCAGGGATCTGCTGACCAAAGTCTCTTTGTTCATCAATGTCTAGATTCTCTGAGGCTGACTGCGTGGAGATTGAACGCTTAGTCCTAGCCAAGAGAGGGTTTTCTGAGAGTTTTTTTTACTCTCATTCAAGCTCGTAAGCTGTTTGCTCGTCACATCTATCATAAGGTGTGGAGGACCTACTTATTCTGTTCTCCAGGATGAACTGGAGATGGGCTTTTCTGCAAGTCCCCTGAAGGACAGTTTTCAGCCCTGTCCGTGTTACTGCACAAGAGGTTTGCAAAGCTTCCAGATTTGCAGCCATTTGTTAAGGCTCTGCTGGGATCAGACCTGTGTTTAGATCTAAGGCTCCTCCTTGGAGTTTAGATCTTGTACTTAAGGTTTTGCAACGGGCTCCGTTGGAGCGTATGCATGAAGTAGACATTAAATTGTTGTCTTCGAAGGTTTATTTTTCTACTGGCTATTGCTTCTGCGCGCAGAGTATCTGTGATTGCTGCCTTGCAATGTGTCCCTCCTTATCTGGCTTTTTATGCCGATAAGGCTGTTCTCTGAACCAAGTTAGGTTTTCTTCCTAAGGTTGTGTGAATTCGCAACATCAATCAAGAGATTGTGGTTCCTTTCTTATGTCCTAATCCTTCTTCGTTGAAGGAACGTTTACAACGTATTTCTGGATGTGGTTTATGCCTTGACGTTCTATCTTCGGGGCACAAAGGAATTTAGACAAACCTCTTTCTCTGTTTGTTCTCTTTTCCGGGAAGCGTTAGGGGTCTGAGGGCCTCTTCGACTTCCTTATCTTTTTTTCTGAGTAGTGCCATCCGTTTAGCATAGAAACGGTGGGATATAAGCCTCCTCTGAGGATTATGGCTCATTCTACGAGAGCAGTGGTTTCCTCTTGGGCCTTCAAAATGAGGCCTCTATGGATCAGATTTGTAAGGCGGCTATCTGGTATCTATTTTTTCTTTTGCCACTTTTTTCACCCCGATATTTCTCCTACTGTTTTTTGTTCCCTCGGCAGAATGACTGGGGTTATGAGGAGGTGGGGTCGGTATTTAAGACTTTGGCTGGGGTGTCTTTGCCTCCTCCTGGTGGCCAGGTTCAGCCTTTCCCACAAGTAAGGAATGCAGCTGTGGACTCTTCCCATACAGATGAAAATTCAATTATCAGGTAAGCATAATTTGTGTTTTTCAAAATGTACATCGTTTGATGCACAGTTATATGCAGAGTTGAACTCTGTAAAGATTAGAGTTAGATGCTTCCAGGATAAGCTGATTCATGACAGATGAACAGCTTCATTTGTTCAGCCGTTCATGGCTGCTTGGACAAGCCACTAGAGAGTATTATATTTCTATCACATACCATTGATTCTCCCCCCCCCCCCAATATAATTTTTAGCTTGCCAAAAGTAACAGACTTAAATTACATGTTATTCAGTTTGTCATTGTTTAAAATTGATAGTTAATTTTTCATTAAAGAGACCTAACTTTTTTTTGGAATTTGCAGCTGTGCATTAGATACGTAGGTATTTTTAGTATTTAGTATTTTTGCTTTATACTGCTATAACCTGTACTGTGCAAGCAACATGCTGCTGTAAGCTGCATGCATAATGGTCTCTTTTGCAATCTCTACAGGACAGCGATATCATGTGTGGGAGGCAAACTCCATGTATGTGAAAATGACCTATTGCTGTATTCAGAGCTAGATACACAAATGCACATTAAAATTTACTGGTTTTAAAAACAATAGCTGTTTACAGAAACAATTTTGCAAAGACAATTTTATAGATTTTTTTTTAATGACCTTTGGGATGCTGCTTGTGATATTTTTTTTTGTTCATTCTTTTTAGTAGTAATTGATTTATATGTTTAATCTTTACGGGAAGCTTGCCTGTGTTTTTTCTGTTTTCATGGAAATGTTTAAATAGACAAAAAAGTCTTCCTAAAGTGTTTCTGTATGTTTAAAAATTAGTATTTCTCTTGTTAAGTGTGTTCAGTCCACGGGTCATCCATTATTTATGGGATATATTCTCCTTCCCAACAGGAAGTTGCAAGAGGATCACCCAAGCAGAGCTGCTATATAGCTCCTCCCCTCACATGTCATATCCAGTCATTCTCTTGCAACCCTCAACAAAGGAGGTGGTCACGAGGGGAGCTGGAGTTTTTACTTAATTATTCTTCAATCAAAAGTTTGTTATTTTAAATGGCACCGGAGTGTGCTGTTTTTCTATCTCAGGCAGTATTTGGAAGAAGAAACTGCCTGCGTTTTCTATGATCTTAGCAGGCGTAACTAAGATCCACTGGCTGTTCTCGACATTCTGAGGAGTGGGGTAACTTCAGAAAATGGGAATAGCATGCGGGGTCTCCCGCAAATGAGGTATGTGCAGTACAATATTTTCTGGGAATGGAATTGACTAAGAAAACACTGCTGTTACCCGTATGATGTAAGTACAGCCTTAAATGCAGTAGTAGTGACTGGTATCAGGCTGATAAATGTATGCACAGTAGAGTTATTTTCTAGGGTCTAGAATTTGACTTAAAAAATACTGTTAATACTGATATAATGTGTGAGCCTTAACTGCAGTAGAAGCGACTGGTAGCAGGCTTAGTAATAACTTTACACAGCATCTGAAATGTTGTTTTTTTAAAACGTTTACTGGCATGTTAATCGTTTTGTGAGGTACTTTGGTGATAAATCCTTTTGGGCATGATTTTTTTCCACACGGCTAACGTATATTTCTGCATAGAAACCGTTATATCAGGTCTCCCACTGTTGTAATAGGAGTGGGAGGGACCTTTTTTAGCGCCTTGTTGCGCAGTTAAAATTCTAGCACAGTCTTCCTGCTTCTTCCTCTTTGATCCAGGACATCTCCAGAGAGCTCAGGGATCTTCAAAATTCATTTTTGAGGGAGGTAATCAGTCACAGCAGACCTGTGACAGTGTGTTTGACTGTGATAAAAGCGTTAAATCTTAAATTGATATCCGTTTTTTGGGTACTGAGGGGTTAATCATCCTTTTGCTAATGGGTGCAATCCTCTGCTAATTAATACATTTAAAGAATTGTTGACTATAACTGAACTAGTTCTTTGTTATTCAATTGTGTTTAAAAAAAAAAAAAAAAAAAGCGCTGCAGCGTTTTTTATATTGCTTGTAAACTCATTGAAGTAATTTCCAAGCTTGCTAGCTTCATTGCTAGTCTGTTTAAACATGTCTGATACAGAGGAATCTGCTTGTTCATTATGTTTAAAAGCCGATGTGGAGCCCAATAGAAATATGTGTACCAATTGTATTGATATTACATTGAATAAAAGTCAATCTGTAACGATAAAGAAATTATCACCAGACAACGAGTGGGAAGTTATGCCGTCTAACTCTCCTCACGTGTCAGTACCTTCGTCTCCCGCTCGGGAGGTGCGTAAGATTGAGGCGCCAAGTACATCAAGGCCCTTACAAATCAATTTACATGATATGGCTAATGTTATGAAAGAAGTATTATACAATATGCCCGAGTTAAGAGGCAAGCGCGACAGCTCTGGGTTAAGGACAGAGCGCGCCGATGACACGAGAGCCATGACTGATACTGCGTCACAATTTGCAGAACATGAGGACGGAGAGCTTCATTCTGTGGGTGACGGTTCTGATTCGGGGAGACCGGATTCAGAAATGTCAAATTTTAAATTTAAGCTTGAGAACCTCCGCGTGTTGCTAGGGGAGGTGTTAGCGGCTCTGAATGATTGTGACACGGTGGCAATCCCAGAGAAGTTATGTAGGCTGGATAAATACTATGCGGTACCGGTGTGTACTGACGTTTTTCCTATACCAAAGAGGCTTACAGAGATTATTAGCAAGGAGTGGGATAGACCCGGTGTGCCTTTTTCCCCTCCTCCGATATTTAGAAAAATGTTCCCTATAGACGCCACCACACGAGACTTATGGCAGACGGTCCCTAAGGTGGAGGGAGCAGTTTCTACTTTAGGCAAGCGTACCACTATCCCGGTGGAGGATAGCTGTGCTTTCTCAGATCCAATAGATAAAAAATTAGAGGGTTACCTTAAGAAAATGTTTGTTCAACAAGGTTTTATATTACAGCCTCTTGCATGCATTGCGCCTCTCACTGCTGCAGCGGCATTCTGGTTTGAGTCTCTGGAAGAGGCCATTCGCACAGCACCATTGGATGAATCTTTGAGCAAGATTAGAACCCTTAAGCTGGCTAATGCGTTTGTTTCGGATGCCGTAGTGCATTTAACCAAACTTACGGCTAAGAATTCCGGATTCGCCAGTCTAATTTTCGTGCCTTTCGTAATTTCAAGGCAGGAGCAGCATCAACTTCCTCCGCTCCAAAACAGGAAGGAACTACTGCTCGTTACAGACAGGGTTGGAAAGGCAACCAGTCATGGAACAAGGGCAAGCAGGCCAGAAAGCCTACTTCCGCCCCTAAGACAGCATGAAGACAGGGCCCCCTTTCCGGAGACGGATCTAGTGGGGGGCAGACTTTCTCTCTTCACCCAGGCTTGGGCAAGAGATGTACAGGATCCCTGGACGTTGGAGATTATATCTCAGGGATACCTTCTGGATTTCAAAACTTCTCCTCCACAAGGGAGGTTTTATCTGTCAAGGTTATCAACAAACCTAGTAAAGAAAGAGGCATTTCTACAATGTGTACAAGACCTCTTAGTGATGGGAGTGATCCACCCAGTTCCGCGAACGGAACAGGGGCAAGGGTTTTATTCAAATCTGTTTGTGGTTCCCAAGAAAGAGGGAACTTTCAGACCAATCTTAGATTTAAAAATCTTAAACAAATTCCTAAGGGTTCCGTCGTTCAAGATGGAAACCATTCGGACCATCCTACCCATGATCCAAGAGGGTCAATACATGACCACAGTAGACTTAAAGGATGCCTACCTTCATATACCGATTCACAAAGATCATTATCGGTACCTAAGGTTTGCCTTTCTAGACAGGCATTACCAGTTTGTAGCTCTTCCCTTCGGGTTAGCTACGGCCCCGAGAATTTTTACAAAGGTTCTGGGCTTACTTCTGGCGGTACTAAGACCACGAGGCATAGCGGTGGCTCCGTACCTAGACGACATTCTGATACAAGCGTCAAGTTTTCAAAATGCAAAGTCTCATACAGAGATAGTTCTAGCATTTCTGAGGTCGCATGGGTGGAAAGTGAACGTTGAGAATAGTTCTCTGTTACCACTCACAAGGGTCCCTTTTCTAGGGACTCTTATAGATTCTGTAGAGATGAAGATTTACCTGACGGAGTCCAGGTTATCAAAGATTCTCAATGCTTGCCGTGTCCTTCACTCCATTCCAAGCCCATCAGTAGCTCAGTGCATGGAAGTAATCGGCTTAATGGTCGCGGCAATGGACATAGTGCCATTTGCGCGCCTACATCTCAGACCGCTGCAACTATGCATGCTAAGTCAATGGAACGGGGATTACTCAGATCTGTCCCCTTTGCTAAATCTGGACCAGGAGACCAGAGATTCTCTTCTCTGGTGGTTGTCACGGGTTCATCTGTCCAAAGGAATGACTTTTCGCAGACCAGATTGGACGATTGTAACAACAGATGCCAGCCTACTAGGCTGGGGAGCAGTCTGGAACTCCCTGAAGGCTCAGGGATCGTGGACTCAGGAGGAGAGACTCCTCCCGATAAACATTCTAGAATTAAGAGCAATATTCAATGCTCTTCTAACTTGGCCTCAGTTAGCAACACTGAGGTTCATCAGATTTCAGTCGGACAACATCACGACTGTGGCTTACATCAATCATCAAGGGGGAACCAGGAGTTCCCTAGCGATGATGGAAGTCTCGAAGATAATTCGCTGGGCAGAGTCTCACTCTTGCCACCTGTCAGCGATCTACATCCCAGGCGTGGAGAACTGGGAGGCGGATTTTCTAAGTCGACAGACCTTTCATCCGGGGGAGTGGGAACTTCACCCGGAGGTATTTGCTCAACTGATTCGTCGTTGGGGCAAACAGGATCTGGATCTCATGGCATCTCGCCAGAACGCCAAGCTTCCTTGTTACGGATCCAGGTCCAGGGACCCGGGTGCGGTGCTGGTAGATGCACTAGCAGCCCCTTGGGTTTTCAACATAGCTTATGTGTTTCCACCTTTTCCGTTGCTACCTCGACTGATTGCCAGGATCAAACAGGAGAGAGCATCGGTGATTCTGATAGCGCCTGCGTGGCCACGCAGGACCTGGTATGCAGACCTAGTGGACATGTCGTCCTGTCCACCATGGTCTCTACCCCTGAGGCAGGACCTTCTAATCCAGGGTCCTTTCAACCATCCAAACCTAATTTCTCTGAGGCTGACTGCTTGGAAATTGAACGCTTGATTCTATCAAAGCGTGGCTTTTCGGATTCGGTTATTGATACATTAATACAGGCTCGGAAACCTGTTACCAGAAAAATTTACCACAAGATATGGCGTAAATATTTATATTGGTGTGAATCCAAGAGCTACTCATGGAGTAAGGTTAGGATTCCTAGGATATTGTCTTTTCTACAAGAGGGTTTAGAGAAGGGCTTATCCGCTAGTTCGCTAAAGGGACAGATTTCTGCTCTGTCTATTCTTTTACACAAGCGTCTGGCAGAGAATCCAGACGTCCAGGCTTTTTGTCAGGCTTTGGCTAGGATTAAGCCTGTGTTTAAAACTGTTGCTCCTCCGTGGAGCTTAAACTTGGTTCTTAAATTTCTTCAGGGTGTTCCGTTTGAACCCCTTCATTCCATTGATATTAAGCTTTTATCTTAGAAAGTTCTGTTTTTGATGGCTATTTCCTCGGCTCGAAGAGTCTCTGAGTTATCTGCCTTACATTGTGATTCTCCTTATCTGATCTTTCATTCAGACAAGGTAGTCCTGCGTACTAAACCTGGGTTTTTACCTAAGGTTGTTTCTAACAGGAATATCAATCAAGAGATTGTTGTTCCATCGTTATGTCCTAATCCTTCTTCAAAGAAGAAACGTCTTTTGCATAATCTAGATGTGGTCCGTGCCCTGAAGTTCTACTTACAGGCAACTAAAGATTTTCGACAAACTTCTTCTCTGTTTGTCGTTTACTCTGGACAGAGGAGAGGTCAAAAGGCTTCAGCTACCTCTCTCTCTTTTTGGCTTCGTAGCGTTATACGCTTAGCCTATGAGACTGCTGGACAGCAGCCTCCTGAAAGAATTACAGCTCATTCCACTAGAGCTGTGGCTTCCACCTGGGCCTTTAAGAATGAGGCCTCTGTTGAACAGATTTGCAAGGCTGCAACTTGGTCTTCACTTCATACTTTTTCCAAATTTTCCAAATTTGACACTTTTGCTTCTTCGGAGGCTGTTTTTGGGAGAAAGGTTCTACAGGCAGTGGTTCCTTCTGTTTAATGTTCCTGCCTTGTCCCTCCCATCATCCGTGTACTTTAGCTTTGGTATTGGTATCCCATAAGTAATGGATGACCCGTGGACTGAACACACTTAACAAGAGAAAACATAATTTATGCTTACCTGATAAATTTATTTCTCTTGTAGTGTGTTCAGTCCACGGCCCGCCCTGTCTTTTTGAGGGAGGTTCTAAATTTTAAATTATAACTCCAGTCACCACTGCACCCTATAGTTTCTCCTTTCTCGTCTTGTTTCGGTCGAATGACTGGATATGACATGTGAGGGGAGGAGCTATATAGCAGCTCTGCTTGGGTGATCCTCTTGCAACTTCCTGTTGGGAAGGAGAATATATCCCATAAGTAATGGATGACCCGTGGACTGAACACACTACAAGAGAAATAAATTTGTCAGGTAAGCATAAATTATGTTTTTTTTTTAGACTTGTACAGCTATGTAATTTATAATGTAATTTTTATTAAAAGGAAAGTGAAACAGTATGAACACATACTTCTAAACACTATACAGGGAGTGCAGAATTATTAGGCAAATGAGTATTTTGACCACATCATCCTCTTTATGCATGTTGTCTTACTCCAAGCTGTATAGACTCGAAAGCCTACTACCAATTAAGCATATTAGGTGATGTGCATCTCTGTAATGAGAAGGGGTGTGGTCTAATGACATCAACACCCTATATCAGGTGTGCATAATTATTAGGCAACTTCCTTTCCTTTGGCAAAATGGGTCAAAAGAAGGACTTGACAGGCTCAGAAAAGTCAAAAATAGTGAGATATCTTGCAGAGGGATGCAGCACTCTTAAAATTGCAAAGCTTCTGAAGCGTGATCATCGAACAATCAAGCGTTTCATTCAAAATAGTCAACAGGGTCGCAAGAAGCGTGTGGAAAAACCAAGGCGCAAAATAACTGCCCATGAACTGAGAAAAGTCAAGCGTGCAGCTGCCAAGATGCCACTTGCCACCAGTTTGGCCATATTTCAGAGCTGCAACATCACTGGAGTGCCCAAAAGCACAAGGTGTGCAATACTCAGAGACATGGCCAAGGTAAGAAAGGCTGAAAGACGACCACCACTGAACAAGACACACAAGCTGAAACGTCAAGACTGGGCCAAGAAATATCTCAAGACTGATTTTTCTAAGGTTTTATGGACTGATGAAATGAGTGAGTCTTGATGGGCCAGATGGATGTGCCCGTGGCTGGATTGGTGAAGGGCAGAGAGCTCCAGTCCGACTCAGACGCCAGCAAGGTGGAGTACTGGTTTGGGCTGGTATCATCAAAGATGAGCTTGTGAAGCCTTTTCGGGTTGAGGATGGAGTCAAGCTCAACTCCCAGTCCTACTGCCAGTTTCTGGAAGACACCTTCTTCAAGCAGTGGTACAGGAAGAAGTCTGCATCCTTCAAGAAAAACATGATTTTCATGCAGGACAATGCTCCATCACACGCGTCCAAGTACTCCACAGCATGGCTGGCAAGAAAGGGTATAAAAGAAGAAAATCTAATGACATGGCCTCCTTGTTCACCTGATCTGAACCCCATTGAGAACCTGTGGTCCATCATCAAATGTGAGATTTACAAGGAGGGAAAACAGTACACCTCTCTGAACAGTGTCTGGGAGGCTGTGGTTGCTGCTGCACGCAATGTTGATGGTGAACAGATCAAAACACTGACAGAATCCATGGATGGCAGGCTTTTGAGTGTCCTTGCAAAGAAAGGTGGCTATATTGGTCACTGATTTGTTTTTGTTTTGTTTTTGAATGTCAGAATTGTATATTTGTGAATGTTGAGATGTTATATTGGTTTCACTGGTAAAAATAAATAATTGAAATGGGTATATATTTGTTTTTTGTTAAGTTGCCTAATAATTATGCACAGTAATAGTCACCTGCACACACAGATATCCCCCTAAAATAGCTATAACTAAAAACAAACTAAAAACTACTTCCAAAACTATTCAGCTTTGATATTAATGAGTTTTTTGGGTTCATTGAGAACATGGTTGTTGTTCAGTAATAAAATTAATCCTCAAAAATACAACTTGCCTAATAATTCTGCACTCCCTGTATATAGATTGTTTTTAATTTTGAAATAACTTTTCCATTTAGTGTAGGGAATTATAGGGACATTAAACACCTGCTTGAATTATTTAAAAAAAAATACAAAATAAAAAAAAGCAGCAAGCTGAGAGAGAAGGGCACATGTGAGACTAGATAAATACACCCACTATTTTCTTCTTAAATGGAAAGAGTCCACAGCTGCATTCATTACTTTTGGGAAATAAGAACTTGGCCACCAGGAGGAGGCAAAGACAACCCAGCCAAAGGCTTAAATACTCCTGCCACTCCCCTCATTCCCCAGTCATTCTTTGCCTTTCGTCCCAGGAGGTTGGCAGAGAAGTGTCAGAATTTTTAATTTTTTTTTTTTTGTCTCTTATGGAGGGTATCACTCTTTGTCATGGGACAGGAGTTTTAATTAGTCCTGTCAGCCTCTCAGTGAGGGCTTGGATGAAAGTTAGAATCCGGAGATGCAGGGAGAGTTTTTCTGCAAAACCATCACGACTCAGATTAACAGCTCCTAAAGTAATCAACGTTGTCGAACTTCGCTCCGCTGCCTGCTTTCTTCTCTCAAGTCCATGGCAGAGACAATGCTACTATCCGTCACACTTGAAAGGCTGTGTTCCTGTTCCACGGCATAGATTCCGGTAAGATCGTTTCATTTTACTTTATCAATGTACTGTAATGTGAATGTTTTCCCGAGAGGCTGCCTCCTGGCGGGTCTAACTTATCATAAGAGTCTCTTGTAGTATAATAATATATAGTATAATCATGTTTGTTATGTGATTCAACCTGCTTATGTGTGATATTTATGGGATCGTGGTTTGGAACATTGAGGCCTTTGTAAGTGACGCAGCCTTTTGGTTGGGCGTACTTTTTTGGACTTTACGGTTCACCTTGTGATCGGGCGTGGTTACGTTCCATTTTCCATTTCCGCATTCCTGACCGCATGGCAAAGGAAATTTTCTAGTCCGCAGGGGTCGGGTCATAGGAGGGGGTGAGTGCCCCAGCCATTGGGGGTGTCAGGTGCCATTTTTGTTTTTCCTACTTTAGTCCATATTTATATATCCTCTATCCAGTTATGGAGGATTCTGATGCTGAGACTGTGCTAATTTCAGATTCAGTTACAGAGGATTCTGATACTAAGACTATTTTGAATTCAGATTCTGTGTCCGGTGACGAATCTAGATTGGCATCGTTGACGCATGTCAACCAGTTTCTAATGATATGCGGTGAATCTACGGATCATCATAATTACTATTGGGAATATCACTCCTGATCAGCAGGAGGATGCAAAGAGCACCACAGCAAAGCTGTTAAATACCACTTTCCTTACCCACAACCCCCAGTCATTCTCTTTGCTTGTATCAGTTACAAGGAAGGGGTAAAGTTTGGTGTCTGATTCTTCAATCAAGAGTTTGTTGTTTTCAAGCAGGACAAGCTTGTTCTGTTTTTTCCTGGGGTTTAGCTGTATTCCACTTCAGTAGAGCAGTGGTGGCTTATAAACTTTGGGGAACTAGGGGATATAATCCCTTCTGTGCCTCCCAGGTTGTGAGCTGCCCTTTTGGTAAAAAGACGATGTAGGGTTACTTAGTCTTTTTTTTTTCCACAGGTCTTTATTAGGAAGGAAGCCTTTCAAACCTAGTGAGCTGCCTTGCTACCGGGCAGATTGTTATGGAGGTAAGTGCTACTTTTTTATTTTTTCTGAGGGTGTTCAGAAAAGGTTGGCACTTCTGTTATTTTTTGGGATGTGAACCTTGTTTGTGCAGGTTTTTTATATGGTGGCAAGTTTTTTATGGGGTACTGAGAGAGGAATGTTATAGGATAGTCTGGCATATATGTTGGCAGACGGTTTTTAGGCTCTGGGTGTTGTGTACACTTTGTCTTGTAAGGTGTACCCAGTCCACGGATCATCCATTACTTGTGGGATATTCTCCTTCCCAACAGGAAGTTGCAAGAGGATCACCCACAGCAGAGCTGCTATATAGCTCCTCCCCTAACTGCCATATCCAGTCATTCTCTTGCAACTCTCAAGAAGCATGGAGGTAGTAAGAGGAAAGTGGTGAAATGTAGCCGTTATCTTGCTTCAATCAAAAGTTTGTTATTTTTAAATGGTACTGGAGTTGTACTATTTTGTCCCAGGCAGAAAAATAGAAGAATCTGCCTGTGATTTCTATGATCTTAGCAGGTTGTAACTAAGATCCATTGCTGTTCTCACACATGACTGAAGAGAGAGGTAACTTCAGCGGGGGAATGGCGTGCAGGTTATCCTGCTATGAGGTATGTGCAGTTAAGATTTTTTCTAGAAGATGTGAATGCTAGAAAATGCTGCTGATACCAAATTTATGTAAGGTAAGCCTGAATACAGTGATTTAATAGCGACTGGTATCATGCTTACTTTCTGAGGTAATACTCTTTTATATTTACAATATAAAACGTTTGCTGGCATGTTTAAACTTTTTATATATACTTTGGTGATAAAACTTTATTGGGGCCTAGTTTTTTCCACATGGCTGGCTTAAATTTGCCTAGAAATAGTTTCCTGAGGCTTTCCACTGTGTTACTATGAGTGGGAGGGGCCTAATTTAGCGCTTTTTTGCGCAGTAACTTTTACAGACTGAGACATCCAGCTTCCTCCAGGAGTCCCCTGAATGCTATAGGACATCTCTAAAGGGATCTTAGGCTTTCCAAAATCGTTTGTTGGGGAAGGTAGGCCCACAGCAAGGCTGAGGCAGTTGGTGTGACTGTTAAAAAAACGTTTATATCGTTTTTTTTATCTGTTTTTTAAACTAAGGGGTTAATCATCCATTTGCAAGTGGGTGCAATGCTCTGTTAGCTTATTATACACACTGTAAAAATTTTGTTTGATTTACTGCCTTTTTTCACTGTTTTTCATATTCTGACAAAATTTGTTTCTCTTAAAGGCACAGTACCGTTTCTTATATTTGCTTGTTAACTTGATTTAAAGTGTTTTCCAAGCTTGCTAGTCTCATTGCTAGACTGTACAAACATGTCTGACATAGAGGAAACTCCTTGTTCATTATGTTTAAAAGCCATGGTGGAACCCCCTCTTACAATGTGTACCAAATGTACTGATTTCACTTTTAAGCAATAAAGATCATATTCTGTCTTTAAAAAATTTATCACCAGAGGAATCTGACGAGGGGGATGTTATGCCGACTAACTCTCCCCACGTGTCAGATCCTTTGACTCCGGCTCAAGGGACTCACGCTCAAATGGCACCAAGTACATCCAGGGCGCCCATAGCGTTTACTTTACAAGACATGGCGGCAGTCATGGATAATACACTGTTAGCGGTATTAGCCAGACTACCTGAATTTAGAGGACAGCGAGATAGCTCTGGAGTTAGACAAAATACAGAGCATACTGACGCTTTAAGAGCTATGTCTGATACTGCCTCACAATATGCAGAAGCTGAAGAAGGAGAGCTTCTTTCTGTGGGTGATGTTTCTGACTCAGGGAAGATGATGCAACCTGATTCTGATATTTCTACATTTAAATTTAAGCTTGAACACCTCCGCATGTTACTCAGGGAGGTTTTAGCTGCTCTGAATGACTGTGATACAATTGCAGTGCCAGAGAAATTGTGTAGACTGGATAAATACTATGCAGTGCCGGTGTGCACTGATGTTTTTCCAATACCTAAAAGGTTTACAGAAATTATTACTAAGGAATGGGATAGACCAGGTGTGCCAGGTGGGACTTATGGCAGACAGTTCCTAAGGTGGAGGGAGCAGTTTCTACTCTAGCAAAGCGTACTACTATCCCTGTCGAGGACAGTTGTGCTTTCTTAGATCCAATGGATAAAAAGTTAGAGGGTTACCTTAAGAAAATGTTTATTCAACAAGGTTTTATCCTACAGCCCCTTGCATGCATTGCTCCTGTCACTGCTGCTGCGGCGTTCTGGTTTGAGTCTCTGGAAGAGGCTTTACAGATAGCGACTCCATTGGATGACATACTTGACAAGCTTAGAGCACTTAAGCTAGCCAATTCTTTTGTTTCTGATGCCATTGTTCATTTGACTAAACTAACGGCTAAGAATTCTGGTTTTGCTATCCAGGATCGCAGAGCGCTATGGCTTAAATCATGGTCAGCTGATGTTACTTTAAAGTCTAAGCTGCTTAACATTCCCTTCAAGGGGCAGACCCTATTCGGGCCTGGTTTGAAGGAGATTATTGCTGATATCACTGGAGGAAAAGGTCACGCCCTTCCTCAGGATAGGTCCAAATCAAGGGCCAAACAGTCTAATTTTCGTGCCTTTCGAAACTTAAAGGCAAGTGCGGCATCAACTTCCTCTAATGCAAAACAAGAGGGAACTTTTGCTCAGTCCAAGACGGTCTGGAGACCTAACCAGGCCTGGAACAAAGGTAAGCAGGCCAAAAAGCCTGCTGCTGCCTCTAAGACAGCATGAAGGAACGGCCCCCTATCCGGTAACGGATCTAGTAGGGGGCAGACTTTCGCTCTTCACCCAGGCGTGGGCAAGAGATGTCAAGGATCCCTGGGCGTTGGAAATTATATCCCAGGGATGTCTTCTGGACTTCAAGGCTTCCCCCCCAAAAGGGAGAGTACACCTTTCATAATTATCTGCAAACCAGATAAAGAGAGAGGCATTCTTACACTGTGTACAAGACCTCCTAGTTATGGGAGTGATCCATCCAGTTCCAAAGGAGGAACAGGGACAGGGATTTTACTCAAATCTGTTTGTGGTTCCCAAAAAAGAGGGAACCTTCAGACCAATTTTGGATCTAAAGATCTTAAACAAATTCCTCAGAGTTCCACCATTCAAGATGGAGACTATTCGTACCATCCTACCTATGATCCAGGAGGGTCAATTCATGACTACAGTGGATTTAAAGGATGCTTATCTTCACATTCCGATACACAAAGATCATCGGTTTCTCAGGTTTTCCTTCCTAGACGGGCATTACCAGTTTGTAGTTCTTCCCTTTGGGTTAGCTACAGCCCCAAGAATTTTTACGAAGGTTCTGGGGTCTCTTCTGGCGGTCCTAAGGCCGCGGGGCATAGCAGTGGCCCCTTATTTAGACGACATCCTGATTCAGGCGTCAAACTTCCAAATTGCCAAGTCTCATACGGACATAGTGTTGGCATTTCTGAGGTCGCATGGGTGGAAGGTGAACGAGGAAAAGAGTTCTCTATCCCCCTTCACAAGAGTTTCCTTCCTAGGGACTCTGATAGATTCTGTAGAAATGAAAATTTACCTGACGGAGTCCAGGTTATCAAAACGTCTAAATTCCTGCCGTGTTCTTTATTCCATTCCTCGCCCTTCGGTGGCTCAGTGCATGGAAGTTATCGGCTTAATGGTAGCGGCAATGGACATAGTGCCGTTTGCACGCCTACATCTCAGACCGCTGCAACTCTGCATGCTCAGTCAGTGGAATGGGGATTACACAGATTTGTCCCCTCTACTAAATCTGGATCAAGAGACCAGGGATTCTCTTCTCTGGTGGTTATCTCGGGTCCATCTGTCCAAAGGTATGACCTTTCGCAGGCCAGATTGGACAATTGTAACGACAGATGCCAGCCATCTAGGTTGGGGTGCAGTCTGGAATTCCCTGAAGGCTCAGGGATCGTGGACTCAGGAGGAGTAACTCCTTCCAATAAATATTCTGGAACTGAGAGCGATATTCAATGCTCTTCAGGCTTGGCCTCAGTTAGCAACTCTGAGGTTCATCAGATTTCAGTTGGACAACATCACGACTGTGGCTTACATCAACCATCAAGGGGGAACAAGGAGTTCCCTAGCGATGTTAGAAGTCTCAAAGATAATTCGCTGGGCAGAGATTCACTCTTGCCACCTATCAGCTATCCATATCCCAGGTGTAGAGAACTGGGAGGCGGATTTTCTAAGTCGTCAGACTTTTCATCCGGGGGAGTGGGAGTTTGCACAATTGATTCATCGTTTGGGCAAACCAGATCTGGATCTCATGGCATCTCGCCAGAACGCCAAGCTTCCTTGTTACGGATCCAGGTCCAGGGACCCCAAGGCAACGCTGATAGATGCTCTAGCAGCGCCTTGGTCCTTCAACCTGGCTTATGTGTTTCCACCGTTTCCTCTGCTCCCTCGATTGCCAAAATCAAGCAGGAGAGAGCATCGGTAATCTTGATAGCGCCTGCGTGGCCACGCAGGACTTGGTATGCAGATCTGGTGGACATGTCATCCTTTCCACCATGGACTCTGCCGCTGAGACAGGACCTTCTACTTCAAGGTCCTTTCAACCATCCAAATCTAATTTCTCTGAGGCTGACTGCCTGGAGATTGAACGCTTGATTTTATCAAAGCGTGGTTTCTCTGAGTCAGTCATTGATACCTTAATTCAGGCACGAAAGCCTGTCACCAGGAAGATCTATCATAAGATATGGCGTAAATATTTTTATTGGTGTGAATCCAAGGGCTTCTCATGGAGTAAGGTCAGGATTCCCAGGATATTATCTTTTCTCCAAGAAGGATTGGAGAAAGAATTGTCAGCTAGTTCCTTAAAGGGACAGATTTCTGCACTATCTATTCTTTTGCACAAGCGTCTGGCGGATGTCCCAGACGTTCAGGCATTTTGTCAGGCTTTAGTTAGAATCAAGCCTGTGTTTAAACTTTTATCTTGGAAAGTTCTTTTTTTGGTAGCTATTTCCTCGACTCGTAGAGTTTCCGAGTTATCTGTCTTACAATTTGATTCTCCTTATCTGATCTTCCATGCGTACCAAACCTGGGCTTTTACCTAAGGTGGTATCTAATAAGAATATCAATCAAGAGATTGTTGTTCCGTCTTTCTGTCCTAATCCTTCTTCAAAGAAGGAACGTCTATTACTCTGGACAGAGGAGAGATCAAAAGGCTTCGGCAACCTCTCTTTCTTTTTGGCTAAGAAGCATATTCCGCTTAGCCTATGAGACTACTGGCCAGCAGCCTCCAGAAAGGATTACAGCTCATTCTACTAGAGCTGTGGCTTCCACATGGGCCTTTAAAAATGAGGCTTCTGTTGAACAGATTTGCATGGCGGCGACTTGGTCTTCGCTTCATACTTTTTCAAAATTCTACAAATTTGATACTTTTGCTTCTTCGGAGGCTATTTTTGGGAGAAAGGTTCTTCAGGCAGTGGTACCTTCTGTTTAAGTACCTGCCTTGTCCCTCCCTTCATCCGTGTACTTTAGCTTTGGTATTGGTATCCCACAAGTAATGGATGATCCGTGGACTGGATACACCTTACAAGAGAAAACATAATTTATGCTTACCTGATAAATTTATTTCTCTTGTGGTGTATCCAGTCCACGGCCCGCCCTGTCATTTTAAGGCAGGTATTTCTTAATTTTAAACTACAGTCACCACTGCACCCTATGGTTTCTCCTTTCTCTGCTTGTTTTCAGTCGAATGACTGGATATGGCAGTTAGGGGAGGAGCTATATAGCAGCTCTGCTGTGGGTGATCCTCTTGCAACTTCTTGTTGGGAAGGAGAATATCCCACAAGTAATGGATGATCCGTGGACTGGATACACCACAAGATAAATAAATTTATCAGGTAAGCATAAATTATGTTTTTTAATGGCTCAGTTTGAGAGTTTGTTCTCGTCTGTTTGTTGGCTGACAGTTTGTTTGCAGTGTTTATCCTCCCGTCTGTAGTAATATTGGCCGGGAGGGGTTTGCATACGCCCATACGCCTTGCTCTTTTAAGAGGTAGTGTTTGTTTTATTCAGCTTCCTGGCATCTCCGGTGTGGTCAGTCTGGAGAGCCTGTAGTAGCAGTGGAATAGCCCGGATCATCTCTGCTACGCTGTTTATTGCTATATTCAGTAGAAGGTCAGGTAAGCACCTCAGCAAGGCTTGTTGAGGTGCATTAGTGCTGCAGGGGTCACTTTTTATTTTTCATTGTGAAATTTCTGTGTATTCGTTTCTTAAAGGGACGGTAACTTTTTACATTTTTTTTTTTTTTTTTTAAATTTGATTTTCCTGAATTATTTTTTCTTGATAGTGTACAGATGGAGCAAGAGGAATTGCAGGATATTGCTAGCACTTTATGCCTTGATGCTAATGTGGAGCTGCCTATCCCTTTCTGTTTCTCATGTATAGAGAGAACATTACAGCATAGGGATAGGCTTTTTGTTTCAGATCCTTCTTTTTCTAAGGAGAATGATGTTCAGGAGTCTCCTGTTCAAGCTATACTGCAGCTTTCTCCTCAATCATCCCAATCTCAATCCTCTTCTCATTCAGTGCCCTGCGTTTTGTCTCAGACAGTTTTTTCTTTGCAGGATATGGCGACTCGCATATCCTCTGCTGTATCGGATGCATTGTCTGCTTTTCCTGATTTGCAGGGGAAGCGCAAAAGGAAGTTTAAGGGTTCTGACTCTGTCGGAGTTATGTCTGTTGGTCCTTCACATAAGTCTGAGGAAGAAGATACTTCAGTAGCGTCTGAAGGGGAAATTTCAGACTCTGATAGTATAATTCCTTCTGCTGATTCTGAAGTGGTTTCTTTCAGGTTTAAACTGGAGCACCTCCGTTTGTTACTTAGGGAGGTTTTAGATACCTTGGATGACTGATTTAACGGTCATAGTTACTCCCAAGAAGGCTAGTAAGCTTAATAAGTTTTTTTGAGGTTCCCTCCGTGGCGGAAATTTTTCCTGTTCCGGATCGGGTTTCATAGATTATTTCTCGGGAATGGGAGAAGCCTGGAATTCCTTTTTCCCCTTCTCCTATTTTTAGGAAGATATTTCCTATTGCGCATTCTATTAAGGAATCTTGGCAGACAGTTCCTAAGGTAGAGGGAGCTATTTCCACTGTGGCTAAGAGGACCACTATTCCTATTGAGGATAGTTGTTCTTTTAAGGATCCTATGGATAAGAAGTTGGAGGCTTTGCTTAAGAGGATTTATGTTCACCAGTGCCTCCAATGGCAGCCTGTTGCATGTATTGCTACACTTACCAGTGCGGCTGCAGATGCGTTGTCTGATTCTATTCATCAGGAGACTTCTCTGGAGGAGATTCAGGATTGAATTAAGGCTCTAAAATTGCCCAATTCTTTTATTGCGGATGCTTCTTTGCAGGTTGTCAAGTTGGGTGCAAAGATTTCTGGCTTTACTGTTTTGGCTTGCAGAGCTTTATGGTTAAAGTCCTGGTCTGCGGATGTATCATCCAAGTCTAAGCTTTTATCGATTCCTTTTAAAGGGAAGACTTTGTGTGGGCCTGATTTGACTGAAATTATTCTGATATTACTGGTGGGAAGGGGTATTCTCTTCCTCAGGATAAGAAAAATAAGCAGAAAGGTCGTCAGTAATTTTTGTTCCTTTCGTAACTTCTCTGGTAAGTCTTCCTCTTCAAAGCAGGATCAGTTCAAGCCTTCTTGGAGACATAATCAGTCCTGTACCAAGGGGAAGCAAGCTAAGAAGCCTGACGCTGACTCAGTCAGCATGAAGGGTCTGCCTCCGATCCAGGAATGGATTGCGTGGGGGGCAGGCTGTCTTTTTTTTGCTAAAGCCTGAGTTCGGGACGTTCCAGATCCCTGGGTGATAGATATTGTGTCCCAGGGATACAGGCTGGAGTTAAAAAAAAAAAAAAAAAATTTACTCCCAGGGGCAGGTTTCATCTATCAAGGTTATCTGTAGACAAGATAAAAAGAAAGGCATTCTTAAGTTGTGTTCAGGATCTTTCTGACATGGGAGTGATCGTTCCTGTTCCAGTTCAGGAGCAGGGTCTGGGTTTTTATTCCAATCTGTTTATCGTTCCCAAAAAGGAGGGAACTTTCAGACCCATCCTGGATCTCAAGTGTGTAAACAGGTTTCTCAGAGTTCCGCCTTTCAAGATCAAAACTATTCAGTCAATTCTTCCTCTGGTTCTAGAGGGTCAATTCATGACGACAGTAGATCTAAAGGATGCATATCTGCATAATCCCATTCACAAGGATCATCACAAGTTTCTGAGATTTGCTTTCCTAGACAAGCATTTTCAGTTTGTGGCTCTTCCTTTTGGTATTGCAACAGCTCCCAGGGTGTTTTCAAAGGTTCTGGGTGCGTTGCTGGCAGTTCTCAGATTGCAGGGGGTTGCGGTAACTCCTTATTTGGACGACATTCTAGTTCAGGCGCCATCTTTTCAACTAGCAAACTCCCACATGTAGTTGCTGTTGTCTTTTTCTACGCTCCCACGGTTGGAAGGTGAATTTAGGAAAAAGTTCCTTGATTCCGGCTACAAGAGTGGTATTTTTTTGAAAGAAGCAAGGAAGTAAAAAATTTTCAATTCATGTTTGGCTCTTCAGTCATCCCCTCGGCCGTCGGTGGCCCAGTGTATGGAGGTTATTGGTCTAATGGTCTCAGTCATGGACATCATTCCGTTTGCTCGGTTGCATCTCAGACCTCTGCAGTTATGCATGCTGAGACAGTGGAACGAATATTATATCTGTCTCCAAAGATTGTTCTAGATCAAGCTGCAAGAGATTCTCTTCTGTGGTGGTTGTCTCAGGATCTTCTCTCCCAGGGAACCTGTTTTCGCAGGCCTTCCTTGGTGATTGTAACCATGGATGCCAGTCTGCTGGGTTGGGGAGCTGTCTGGGGTTCGTTAAAGGCTCAGGGTCTGTGGACTCGGGAGGATTCAGTTCTTCCTATAAATGTCTTAGAGCTGAGAGCAATTTTCAATGCTCTTCTAGCCTGGCCGCAGTTGGCTTCAACCCAGTTTATCAGATTCCAGTCGGACAAAATAACGTCCGTAGCTTACATCAATCATCAGGCAGGAACTCGGAGTTCCTTGACGATGGAGGTAGCCAGGATTATTCAGTGGGCGGAGGCTCACAATTGTTGTCTGTCTGCGATCCACATTCCAGGGGTGGACAATTGGGAAGCGGATTTTGTGAGCAGACAGTCGTTTCATCCGGGGGAGTGGGAGCTTCATCCAGAAGTGTTTTCCAGTTTGATTCTCAGGTGGGGTCAACTGGAATTGGATCTTATGGCATCTCGTCACAATGCCAAGCTTCGAAGTACGGTTTGAGGTCAAGGGATCCTTAAGCGGTTCTAATAGATGCTCTAGCAGTTCCTTGGAAGTTCAGTCTGGCATATGTGTTTCCTCCGTTTGCCATTCTTCCTCGAGTTATTGCTAGGATCCGATAGGAGAGGGCGTCAGTAATTCTCATTGCACCGGCATGGCCTCTCAGGATCTGGTATGCAGGTCTGGTGGAGATGTCATCCTTTCCACCTTGGAGTCTTCCATTGAGGAAGGACCTTCTACTTCAGGGTCCCTTCCTTCATCCAAATCTTGTTTCTCTGAAGCTGACTGTTTGGAGATTGAACGCTTGATTCTATCTAAGCGTGGTTATTGCGACTATGATTCAGGCGCATAAGCCTGTGACTAGAAAGATTTATTACAAGATATGGCGTAAAATATCTGTATTGGTGGGAATCTAAGGGCTACTCTTGGAGTAGAGTCAGGATTCCTAGGATTTTGTCTTTTCTCCAGGAGGGTCTGGAGAAGGGTTTTTCTGCTAGTACCCTGAAGGGTCAAATTTCTGCTTTATCTATTTTGTTACATAAACGTCTGATGGATGTACCAGACGTTCATTCTTTTTGTCAGGCTTTGGTTAGAATCCGGCCTATGGTTAAGTTTTTGACTCCTCCTTGAAATCTTAATTTAGTTTTGAGAGTTCTTCAACAGGCTCTGTTTGAGTCTATGCATTCTTTGGACATTAAGTTGTTAACCTGGAAGGTTTTGTTTTTGGTTGCGATCTCTTCGGCTTGAAGAGTTTCGGAGCTTTCTGCTTTGCAATGTGAGTCTCCTTTTCTTATTTTTTATTCTGATAAGGTAGTACTTCGTACTGCATTAGGTTTTCTTCCCAAGGTTGTTTCTGATAAGATTATTAATCAGGAAATTGTTGTTCCTTCTTTGTGTCATAATCCTTCTTCTCATAAGGAACGTTTGTTGCAAAACCTTGATGTAGTTCGTGCTTTGAAATATTATTTACAGGCGACTAAGGATTTTCGCCAGTCTTTTTCTTTATTTGTTATCTTTTCTGGGAATCGTAAGAGTCAGAAAGCTACGGCTACTTCGCTTTCTTGTTGGTTGAGGAGTATTATTCTCTTGGCATATGAGACTGCTGGTCAGCGGCCTCCTGAGAAAATCACGGCTCACTCCACAAGGGCTGTTTCTTCTACCTGGGCTTTCAAAAATGGTGCTTCTGTAGATCAGATTTGCAAGGCTGCCACTTTGTCATCTTTACACACTTTTTCTAAATTTTACAAATGTGATACTTTTGCTTCAGCAGAGGAAGTTTTAGGGAGAAAGGTCCTTCAAGCAGTGGTGCCTTCTGTTTAGGCTAACTGTCTTGTCCCTCCCTTATCATCCGTGCCCTCTAGCTTGGGTATTGATTCCCAATAGTAATTATGATGATCCGTGGACTCACCCTGTCATTAGAAAGAAAATTAAATTTATGCTTACCTGATAAATTTGTTTCTTTTTTGACACTGTAAGTCCACGGCTCCGCCCTATACTTTTAGACAGTTTATTTTTTCATAAACCTCAGGCATCTCTACACCTTATATTACTTTCCTTTCCCTTTGGTCGAATGACTGTTGGTTGTGGGTAAGGGGAGTGCTATTTAACAGTTTTGCTGTGGTGCTCTTTGCCTCCTCCTGCTGATCAGGAGTGATATTCCCAATAGTAATTATGATGATCTGTGGACTCACCGTGTCAAGAAAGAAAAAAATTTATCAGGTAAGCACAAATTTCATTTTTGTTCCGTATGCCATTTCAGAGCGCCTGGTTCCTCGGGTTCGGGGAATCAAGGGACTGCTGAGCCATCCGCCTCTGGGGGTCCTGTCCTCCGAGAAGCGAGTTCCCTACTAATTCATACTTCTACAAATGCGGTGACCCAGTTTCTGATTCCTCAATGCAGGGTCGCGTGTTCCCCCCCGGAGGTTGCAGCACGTTTTCGCTTTCACATAATGTTGGAGATTGTTCGTCTGCAAAGTCCAGGCATTTTTTTGAGAATGTGATCGTGCCCTATTGTCCGGGGCCTTCCGCCTTGGGGAGGGCCTCTACAGTTCCCCGCGGGAGTAACTGTTCCTGAGTGTTGTGCCTTTCGTTATAGCATTGCACACCTTCGCGTATTGCTCAGACATGTTTTTCAGTTATTGAATGACCCTATTGTTTTCAGTCTGATAATTCGAATGGTGCACCTCATTAGACATGGGGGATGAAGTAATCTGATTGTCATTTGTTTGAGATTAGAGCTGCAACAACTAATCGGCATAATCGATAATAGATTATGAAAATAGTTGTCAACGAATCTCATAATCGATTAGTTGGTTTGTGCACAGAACCAGCTGCTTTACTCCAATGAGCTCCTGTACATGGTATTGTGTTTTATGGTTATGCCCTTAGCCTAAAGGACGTATACTTTTCACTTTTTCAGAACACTATAAGTTTTTTTTTTTAAGTTTACAACTACTCCTGTCTTATGTGCAACCCAGAAATAAAATAGGAGTCATAATTTGGATTGTTTATATAAAATCAGGTGATTTGGGACTATGCTTTGCATGATATAGTGCCGAGCTTGTTATTTACACCTAACCCTAGATTGAGGGCATTTGTTATATGAATTGATGTCACTATTACCTATTTACACAATGTTAGTGGATCGCTTGCTATTGCTAATTATATGTACTCTATAGATAAATGTGTAAGGCTGTTTCCTGTTACTGATATATAGTCTTTAGCCTTTGTTTTTTGTTTTATATATTTTTAATTAATTGGAATATGTACCAAATTCAACCTTTAAGTACATATATGTTATTTTAAGAGGGGACTAGATATTTTTTCCACCTAACCTTATAGCTGGTTATTTACCATTGCATATACAGTAGATATTCAAGATATTTTAATGTCAGAATGAAGTCCAGGCTTACTTTGTTAAGAGGCCTCTTGCATTGGTGGAGAGTTAACAAAGATAAATAGCCCACCTTGGTGAAATTGACAAAACTGTACTTATCTGAGTGCCTCTTTGCTGCAGGCAAAATAGCTGCAAAAGAGAGTCAGCCTCAGCCAGGAGCATGTGGACATTTCTACATTTCAATGCAAAGTTTCTGAAAGAGTGACTAACAGAATGTTATAAACAGTGAAAGTCTACCTCTTACTACTTCTACCTCTTTTCAAACAGTTTGTGGTTTTGTTTTGCTTAATTATAAAAATTTGTTTTGCTGCTTAAAAATGTATTTATTTTTTATCCGATTAGCCGATTAATCGATTATGAATATAATCGTTAGTTGCAGCCCTATTTGAGATCTTTCCCAGTTTTGAAAGATAGGGCTCCGTTTGGCTGGTCCTGCGGGTAGGCCTGGGTTTTTTTGGGTGTTAACCTCTGGGTTGCCTTATATTTTATTTATATCTGATGGGATGTTTTTTATTTGGTTTTGTTTCCTTCGGGAACCTTCTGGGATTGATACTCTTTATTACTTCTTCGGAAGTTGTTTTGGACATGTTAGTCCTATGTTAAAAATGTCTGTTTTCTGTTTTTTCCCCTATGAGGGAGAATTTATGCAGCCTGCGGAAGGTTTGCAGTTTGGAACCAGTTGCAGCTCTTGACACCTTGCAGGTGTACCCGTAAGCTGTTTGTAGTGTATCTAGATGCAGCTCTTGCTCTTTGATGTGTACTGTCTTTCTGAGTTATATGAGACATTTGGGTCTTCTTCCATTGTCTCCGGTGAGTTGGATCTCCTTTTAGGGATCTGTGTTTCCAGGTTGTTCCCTGTGGGGACTTTGTTTAGCTTGGGGTTTTCTGGAGCTGGGTAGGCTTAGTGCCTCTCTCTTCCTTGTGTCCTCTGCGTGTGCGGAGGTGATAGGGAGACTAGTCCTGCTAGTAGGATTTTGTTGACCTCGAGGTATCCCTTGGTTGTCCTGAGGCTCTGAGAAGTATCTTCATACGACTTCTAGTCTTGCTCCTTGGAGCGTTGGACTTTAGCTAGGGGTGGTTCCATCCTTTGGTCGGGGCTTTTGCGTTCTTTTCGCTATCCGGATTCTCTGGATATGCATTCATACCCTTGTGTCTGGCTTTTTGGCCGGTTGGGGATTTTAGTTCTAGGGTAAGGTTTGCTTGAACTATTAGGTGCCGGGACCTGTTTTTCTCCCTGAGACTTCCGGTTGCTGAAGCTTCGCTTGGCCTTTTTCCTGACCCAGTCTTGGGTGGTTGCTTTTTCGGTCTGTTTCTTGCTTGACTGCTTCTTCCTCGCAAGTACCCTCTGTGTCGTCCTGTTATGGACTCTGTGTTTTCAAACTTGGAGTTTTTCATCTGGGTGTATTACACACTTTTCTTTCATGTAATTAGCAAGAGTGTATTTATAGGCATTTTGAGGTTTGGGAAACTTTGCCCCTCCTGGTAGGAATGTATATCCCATACGTCACTAGCTCATGGACTCTTGCTAATATGAAAGAAATTAATTTATCAGGTAAGTTCTTACATAAATTGTTTTTTCATGGTCGAATCCTTTGGTATTCTTGACACTGGAAGGACTTTGCCTCTTCAGTTGCATTCCGTGCTTGCAGGATGTTGGAGAGACGTCTGTTCTGTCTCTGTGCCTGGTGTTATCCCGGGGTTCAATGCTATAGGTGTGGCCTCCTTTCCCTGTTTGGGCCCCTTTGGGTCTCTGTGAGCTGGGGTCACTCGGGGAGGTGTTCTTTTTTTGTCTTGGGGGACCTTTCGGTTTCCTTGGTTCTCCTTTGTCTTGTTCCCTTGGGGGTTTCGGCTGGTGTCTCCATTTGTGTCTCTTGGTGGACTGTTGGCTCAATCGAGTCCGTTTGCGGTTTCTAATTTGGCTCTGGACTGACTGGCTGCGAGTCAGTGTCACTGGGGCTTTTCCTGTGAATTGTTATCTCTCTCAGCTTTGGACAAAGCTGGATTTTTTTATTGGGTAGAGGTTCAGGCCTGCTGCCCTCAGTATGGGCCGCTTATTGTACCCTCCTGTCTTAGCATTCAGTGTCCTCTATAGCTTGGGTATTGTTTTCCCAAGTAATGAATGCAGCTGTGGACTTTTTCCATTTAAGAAGAAAAAACATACATTGTGTTTATCTGACAATTTCCTTTTTTTCTGATGGAAAGAGTCCACAGCTCCCCACCTGTTATTTTATGTCCTTATTATTCTTCTGGCACCTTTCACCCTGATATTTCTTCTACTACTGTTCCTTGTTCCTCGGCAGAATGACTGGGGAATGAGGGGAGTGGGAGGCGTATTTAAGCCTTTGGCTGGGTTGTCTTTGCCAGCTCCTGGTGGCCAGGTTCTTATTTCCCAAAAGTAATCAATGCAGCTGTGGACTCTTTCCATCAGAAGAAAAGGAAATTATCAGGTAAGCATAATATATGTTTTACATTGCCATCCAGAAAGCATGTAATCAAATCGAATTATATACTGCAATGTATTATACAAATTTTAGACATTTACCTAGATGAATTTCAGAGATATTATAAACATTTTCCACATTTTCTCGTTTCTTTCCCTTAAAGGGATAGACAATCACCTTGTAATTATAAGATATTTTTGTTGTGTTGCTCTATGATAACATCACCCACGTCTACAGATTTTAGTTAAAAAATTAACCCTTTGTTTGCTGTAATTGTTTTTCAACAGCCAAACCCCTTTCACCTTTTGCCTTATTTGGAGAATCCAGTTTCCTGCTTAAGTCTGCAGACATTAGTTATTAGTCAGTTATGGAAAGGTATTAGCAGTGTTAGCCTTGATAAGTCAGCTGGGTGCATTTTAAGTTTTGAGAATTGGAAAATCCTCAATTTTCAGAGCTTAGATACATGAAAAGGTGGCAAAATAATAATATAATATTAAAGGTATAATGCAAAGTTGTTTTACTATTCATAAGTAAACCTTTTTACTGTCAGTTTGTCAGCATATTCTAGTTTAAACAGAACACCCTCATGGTGTATTAGCCTATACATTGGATACAACACTCTCAAGGCCAGCTGTCTGTATAATTCTTTAGAGTCTCTTTCAAATTAAGTGAAAATGGTAGAATGTTATCAAGAATTGCAACCTAGGAAGTGCCTTGGGATTTGTGTTTCTTATGTTGTTCATCTGTTTATTGAATGCTCTCATTCTGTCTGCTCTGTGCTTGAGAGTGATGCCTACCTACTGTGGTTCTAATCTTACAACATAAAATCTTACAACATAAAAACCTGGGGACAGAGCTTGTGTTACATAACAAACTATTGAGCTTGACATATATAAAGCTGTGTTATAAGAGTTTCTCAATTCCTCTGCACAACATTTGACACTCTGGAGTTTGTTTCCATACTGTAACTGTTCTTCCTTTAAAGGGTCTCTATCAAGGAGCTAAACTGTCAGAGGGAGAGAGCGAATGCTTTATTTACAAGGTCCTAATGCAGCCGGATTGAAATATGTTTGTTTTCTATTGGGCATTTAAAAGGATAGTGATTCAGAAAGAGCATGTCTTTTCAAGCAACTTTCTATTTTACTTCTATCTATTTTGCTTCATTCTCTTGGCATCCTTTGTTTAAAAGCATACCTAGATAGGCTAAAGAGCAGCAAAAAATATCAAGCAAAAATTCATGAAAATTTAGATTACGGGACATTATTGTGCAGAAAGAAACACTTTCAACATTAAATGCTCCATTTTTTAATTAGAATACTCCTTTTAAAGTTTTTGAAAACAGTCTACATCTTCTTGGTTGTAGAAGACTATCATATATCAAGTTTTCATATCCCATTATAATAGCTGTAAAAAAGGGAGATTTAACTTTTTAGATGAAACACCACACTGGAAATTCTTTCAGCCACAAAGTTAGAGTACATATTTTTGTAAATGTTTATTATAATTAAAATAATAATTTTATGTAGCCTCAGCTAATACATGTTTAGGCAGTTTATAAGTTCTCCATAGAACAATATTTACACACACAACTGATATATTGTGGAGAAGCTTAGCAAAGACAGGTGTTAACTGTGAAGATGAGTTGCAAATACAGAGAGGAAGACAATTGACATGGAATTGCAGTCAAATGCTTTACTGAAATCTCACACAACCATACTCTTAACATAAGCCTGCAAGTATTGCAAATACTACCACATTCATTTCTTCATTGTTCTTGGGGAGAAAAGTTGTATAGTGGCCCTTGGGATATGTGTTGGACAACCTTAAAGGGACAGTAAAGTAAAATTTTACTTTCATGTATATACAGCATGCAACCTCAGATTAGCTTCTAATAAATAAGAAAAACGATATGAATATGGCTTCTTAAATATTTTTGTGCCTTTGTAAAAATGTAAGTAACTTTCTGTCATTGTGCAGCGTGTAGAGCATAATTCTTGCTAAAGAGACGACTGTTTCGTGTTTTTATTTTTTAGGGAGATGCCATAAATTCCAGTGTTTGGCAAGTCCGTCTTAAGTGCAGCATTTCTTTTAGAAAAGAACAGCAGTTTACGGTAAGTAAAGGAGTCTTTCAGGGAAAGGGGTTACTAATGTATGGCAGGATTTGTTTTGTAACCTAGGCCTTTGCTCTTTTCTAACCCGCAGAGCTGCTTTCTGTCTGAACACTCTCTGCTGCTTCAGATCTATTTTGCTGTCAGGCTGGACGGCAGCCAACATGACTTGGAGACTCTCAGGAAATACTTACTGGAGAATATTTTTATGATCTTTGTAACAGCTGACCAAAATGGAAGCATTAGTGAGTAAGAGACCTGAATCTAGTAAATTATGATGGCTGAATTTGGAATAAAGTATCATGTTCATCCCAGCTTCTAAAAGGATAATCTATCTTAATAAAACAAATACATCAGGGTAGAAAATCCTGTGCGTCTTTCCTGGATTTATAATATTAAACTTTGTCATATTATAATTTCAGTATAATGTGTGTCATAATAAGTGTTGCAGTCTAATAAGAGTATCAATATATACTGTGACTGCCAAATCTACACTTTGTCAAAGGTTTTTGTGTAGCCATCAGCAGAAAAGAGACATTAGTAATTTATCGAAAAAGCAGTTCCACACTTATTACGTAATTAAAGTAAGATGAAAGTCAAAGTAAACTTTCATGGTTCAGATATAACATGCAATTTTTTGAGATTTTTCCATTTAATTCTATCATCAAAACCTTGTTTTGTTGGTTATCCATTGTTGCATATGTAGACTTGGGAGCAGCAATGCACTATTTGGTACTAGCTGGCCATTGGTGGCTACACGCACATGCTAGGTCTCAGTAGTGCAGTGCTGCTCTAAAGCTGACTTTAGCTGTGTGTTTTTTCTTTTTGCAGGAGCTAAACAATATTGCAATAATAAAATGCTTTTGAAGCATGTGTATTTGAACCCTTTATGCATGTGTATTTGAACCCTTTATGCATGTGTATTTGAACCCTTTATGCATGTGTATTTGAACCCTTTAAGCATGCGTATTTGAACCCAATGCTGTAACTTTGAATTGTTTATAAAGTTAAACCCATTAATAGTAACAAATTTCCTATGTACTTGTTAACTAAAAAATGTAATTATATTGTAAGTTTATTTTGAGGCATTACCTTTAGCGTGAGGATAATGTAATGTGATCCCTCGCCAATCCTGCTGTTAGTGACCAGCCCTCCATATAAAAAAAGTTACAAATTACATAGTAAGACAGACTTTTCGAGAGCTTCCTCAGACCTAAAGCAATACTGATCAATATGGTTGATTTTAACAAAGTTTTTTAAAATGACATCATGTTTATTGTTTCAGAGCTGAGAAAGAGAGGAAACGTGTCCTTTAATATGGGATATCAGCCTGTTACAAAGTGTCTTTACATACTGCATTACTATATATGAATCACTGGATTGACATGGCTCTGTTAACATACACCCATTAACTTTCTGCAAAATTATGCATTACAACAAGTAAAATATAATTGTTTTGATTGTATTTAGTGGTCGGAAGATGACACATTTTTGAAATTTATGATGTTTAGTAGATTTAAATAATTATATTTCCCAAATGATCATTGGGTACCATGGGGCAAGCAAGTTTTCTTTCATGTAATTGGCAAGAGTCCATGAGCTAGTGACGTATGGGATATACATTCCTACCAGGAGGGGCAAAGTTTCCCAAACCTTAAAATGCCTATAAACACACCCCTCACCACACCCACAATTCAGTTTTACAAACTTTGCCTCCGATGGAGGTGGTGAAGTAAGTTTGTGCTAGATTCTACGTTGATATGCGCTCCGCAGCAAGTTGGAGCCCGGTTTTCCTCTCAGCGTGCAGTGAATGTCAGAGGGATGTGAGGAGAGTATTGCCTATTTGAATGCAGTGATCTCCTTCTAAGGGGTCTATTTCATAGGTTCTCTGTTATCGGTCGTAGAGATTCATCTCTTACCTCCCTTTTCAGATCGACGATATACTCTTATATATACCATTACCTCTGCTGATTCTCGTTTCAGTACTGGTTTGGCTATCTGCTATATGTAGATGAGTGTCCTGGGGTAAGTAAGTCTTATTTTCTGTGACACTCCTAGCTATGGTTGGGCACTTTGTTTATAAAGTTCTAAATATATGTATTCAAACATTTATTTGCCTTGACTCAGAATGTTCAACTTTCCTTATTTTTCAGACAGTCAGTTTCATATTTGGGATAATGCATTTTAATTTAACATTTTTTACCTTAAAATTTGACTTTTTCCCTGTGGGCTGTTAGGCTCGCGGGGGCTGAAAATGCTTCATTTTATTGCGTCATTCTTGGCGCGGACTTTTTTGGCGCAAAAATTCTATTTCCGTTTCCGGCGTCATACGTGTCGCCGGAAGTTGCGTCATTCTTTGACGTTATTTTGCGCCAAAAATGTCGGCGTTCCGGATGTGGCGTCATTTTTGGCGCCAAAAAGCATTTAGGCGCCAAATAATGTGGGCGTCTTATTTGGCGCGAAAAAATATGGGCGTCACTTTTGTCTCCACATTATTTAAGTCTCATTTTTTATTGCTTCTGGTTGCTAGAAGCTTGTTCTTTGGCATTTTTTCCCATTCCTGAAACTGTCATTTAAGGAATTTGATCAATTTTGCTTTATATGTTGTTTTTTTCTTTTACATATTGCAAGATGTTCCACGTTGCAACTGAGTCAGAAGATACTTCAGGAAAATCACTGCACAATGCTGGAGCTACCAAGCTAAGTGTATCTGCTATAAACTTTTGGTATCTGTTTCTCCAGCTGTTATTTGTATTGCATGTCATGTCAAACTTATTAATGCAGATAAAATTTCCTTTAGTACTGTTACATTACCTGTTGCTGTTCCGTCAACATCTAATTTTCAGAGTGTTCCTGATAACATAAGAGATTTTATTTTTTAAATCCATTAAGAAGGCTATGTCTGTTATTTTTCCTTCTAGTATACATAAAAGTCTTTTAAAACTTCTCTTTTTTTCAGATGAATTTTTAAATGAACATCATCATTCTGATACTGATAATGGTTCTTCTGGTTCTGAGGTTTCTGTCTCAGAGGTTGATGCTGATAAATCTTTGTATTTGTTCAAGATGGAATTTATTCGTTCTTTACTTAAAGAAGTGTTATTTGCATTAGAAATAGAGGATTCTGGTCCTCTTGATACTAAATGTAAACGTTTAAATAAGGTTTTTAAATCTCCTGTAGTTATTCCAGAAGTGTTTTATCTCCCTGATGCTATTTCTGAAGTAATTTCCAGGGAATGGAATAATTTGGGTAATTTATTTACTCCTTCTAGACGTTTAAGCAAATTATATCCTGTGCCATCTGACAGATTAGAGTTTTTTGGGACAAAAATCCCTAAGGTTATGGGGCTGTCTCTACTCCTGCTAATGTACTACTATTCCTACGGCAGATAGTACTTCATTTAAGGATCCTTTAGATAGGAAAATTGATTCCTTTCTAAGAAAAGCTTACTTATGTTCAGGTAATCTTCTTAGACCTGCTATATTTTTAGCGGATGTTGCTGCAGCTTCAACTTTTTGGTTAGAAGCTTTAGCGCAACAAGTAACAGATCATAATTTTATAGCATTATTTTTATTCTATAACATGCTAATAATTTTATTGGTGATACCATCTTTTGATATCATTAGAGTTGATGTCAGGTATATGTCTCTAGCTATTTTAGCTAGAATAGCTTTATGGATTAAACTTGGAATGCTGACATGTCTTCTAAGTCAACTTTGCTTTCCCTTTCTTTCCAGGGTAAATAATCATTTTCGTTCCTTTCCTCACAAGGAACAAAAGCCTGATCCTTCATCCTCAGGAGCGGTATCAGTTTGGAAACTATTTCCAGTTTGGAATATATCCAAGCCTTATAGAAACCTATAGCCAGCTCCTAAGTATGCAGCCCTTATTCCAGCTCAGCTGGTATGGGGCAGATTACGTTTTCTTCAAAGAAATTTGGATCAATTCCGTTCTTAATCTCTGGTTTCAGAAACATTGTTTCAGAAAGGTACAGAATTGGCTTCAAGTTAAGGCCTCCTGCTAAGAGATTCTTTTCTTTCCCGTGTCCCAGTTAACACAGCAAAGGCTCAGCATTTCTGAAATGTGTTTCAGATCTAGAGTTGGCTGGAGTATTTATGCCAGTTCCAGTTCTGGAACAGGGGCTGGGGTCTTATTTTATCTCTTCATTGTACCAAAGAAGGTCAATTCCTTCAGACCAGTTCCGGATCTATCATTATTGAATCATTATGTTAGGATACCAACATTCAAGATGGTTACTGTAGGACTATCCTGCCTTTTGTTTAGCAAGGGCATTATATGTCTACAATAGATTTACAGGATGTGTATCTGCATATTCCGATTCATCCAGATCACTTTTAGTGTCTGAGATTCTCTTTTTAGACAAGCATTACCAGTTTTGTGGCTCTACCGTTTGGCTTAGCCTCAGTTCCAAGAATTTTTTTCAAAGGTTCTCGGTGCCCTTCTTTCTGTAATCAGAGAATAGGGTTTTGGTATTTCCTTATTTGGACGATATCTTGGTATTTGCTCAGTCTTCTCATTTTCGAAGAATCTCATACGAATCGACTTGTGTTGTTTCTTCAAGTTCATGGTTGGAGGATCAATTTACCAATCAGTTCATTGATTCCTCAGACAAGGGTAACCTTTTTAGGTTTCTAGATAAATTCAGTGTCTGACTCTGTCCTTGTCAGACAAGAGAAGTTTAACATTGATATCAGCTTGTCAAAACCTTCAGTCACAATCATTCCCTTTGGTAGCCTTATGCATGGAAATGTTGGGTCTTAGGACTGCCGCATCAGATGCGATCTCCTTTGCTCGTTTTCACATGCGACCTCTTCAGCTCTGTATGCTGAACCAATGGTGCAGGGATTACTCAAAGATATCTCAATTAATATCTTTAAACCGATTTTACAACACTCTCTGACATGGTGGACAGATCACCATCGTTTAGTTCAGGGGGCTTCTTTGTTCTTCCGACCTGGACTATAATCTCAACAGATGCAAGTCTTACAGGTTGGGGAGCTGTGTGGGGGTATCTGACGGCACAAGGGGTTTGGGAATCTCAGGAGGTGAGATTTCCGATCAATATTTTTGAACTCCGTGCAATTTTCAGAGCTCTTCAGTCTTGGCCTCTTCTGAAGAGAGAGTTGTTCATTTGTTTTCAGATAGACAATGTCACAACTGTGGCATACATCAATCATCAAGGAGGGACTCACAGTCCTCTGGCTATGAAAGAAGTATCTCGAATTTTGGTTTGGGCGGAATCCAGCTCCTGTCTAATCTCTGCGGTTCATATCCCAGGTATGGACAATTGGAAAGCGGATTATCTCAGTCGTCAAACGTTGCATCCGGGCGAATGGTCTCTTCACCCAGAGGTATTTCTTCAGATTGTTCAAATGTAGGAACTTCCAGAAATAGATCTGATGGCTTCTCATCTAAACAAGAAACTTCCCAGGTATCTGTCCAGATCCCGGGATCCTCAGGCGGAGGCAGTGGATGCATTATCACTTCCTTGGAAGTATCATCCTCCCTATATCTTTCCGCCTCTAGTTCTTCTTCCAAGAGTAACCTCCAAGATTCTGAAGGAATGCTCGTTTGTTCTGCTGGTAGCTCCGGCATGGCCTTACAGGTTTTGGTATGCGGATCTTGTCCGGATGGCCTCTTGCCAACCGTGGACTCTTCCGTTAAGACCAGACCTTTTGTCTCAAGGTCCTTTTTTTCCATCAGGATCTGAAATCCTTAAATTTAAAGGTATGGCGATTGAACGCTTGATTCTTGGTCAAAGAGGTTTCTCTGACTCTGTGATTAATACTATGTTACAGGCTCGTACATCTGTATCCAGAGAGATATATTATAGAGTCTGGAAGACTTATATTTCTTGGTGTCTTTCTCATCATTTTTCTTGGCATTCTTTTAGAATACCGAGAATATTACAGTATTCTTCAGGATGGTTTAGATAAGGGTTTGTCCGCAAGTTCCTTGAAAGGTCAAATCTCTGCTCTTTCTGTTCTTTTTCACAGAAAGATTGCTATTCTTCCTGATATTCATTGTTTTGTACAAGCTTTGGTTCGTATAAAGCCTGTCATTAAGTCAATTTCTCCTCCTTGGAGTTTGAATTTGGTTCTGGGGGCTCTTCAAGCTCCTCCATTTGAACCTATGCATTCATTGGATATTAAATTACTTTCTTGGAAAGTTTTTTGTTCCTTTTGGCCATCTCTTCTGCCAGAAGAGTTTCTGAATTATCTGCTCTTTCTTGTGAGTCTCCTTTTCTGATTTTTCATCAGGATAAGGCGGTGTTGCGAACTTCTTTTGAATTTTTACCTAAAGTTGTGAATTCCAACAACATTAGTAGAGAAATTGTGGTTCCTTCATTATGTCCTAATCCTAAGAATTCTAAGGAGAAATCGTTGCATTCTTTGGATGTTGTTAGAGCTTTGAAATATTATGTTGAAGCTACGAAATCTTTTCGTAAGACTTCTAGTCTATTTGTTATTTTTTCCGGTTCTAGAAAAGGCCAGAAAGCTTCTGCCATTTCTTTGGCATCTTGGTTGAAATCTTTAATTCATCTTGCCTATGTTGAGTCGGGTAAAACTCCGCCTCAGAGAATTACAGCTCATTCTACTAGGTCAGTTTCTACTTCCTGGGCGTTTAGGAATGAAGCTTCGGTTGACCAGATCTGCAAAGCAGCGACTTGGTCCTCTTTGCATACTTTTACTAAATTCTACCATTTTGATGTATTTTCTTCTTCTGAAGCAGTTTTTGGTAGAAAAGTACTTCAGGCAGCGGTTTCAGTTTGAATCTTCTGCTTATGTTTTTCATTAAACTTTATTTTGGGTGTGGATTATTTTCAGCAGGAATTGGCTGTCTTTATTTTATCCCTCCCTCTCTAGTGACTCTTGTGTGGAAAGATCCACTTCTTGGGTAGTCATTATCCCATACGTCACTAGCTCATGGACTCTTGCTAATTACATGAAAGAAAACATAATTTATGTAAGAACTTACCTGATAAATTCATTTCTTTCATATTAGCAAGAGTCCATGAGGCCCGCCCTTTTTTTGTGGTGGTTATGATTTTGTATAAAGCACAATTATTCCAATTCCTTATTTTATATGCTTTCGCACTTTTTTCTTATCACCCCACTTCTTGGCTATTCGTTAAACTGAATTGTGGGTGTGGTGAGGGGTGTATTTATAGGCATTTTAAGGTTTGGGAAACTTTGCCCCTCCTGGTAGGAATGTATATCCCATACGTCACTAGCTCATGGACTCTTGCTAATATGAAAGAAATGAATTTATCAGGTAAGTTCTTACATAAATTATGTTATTTGTATGTTATTGGGTATAACTCTGTATTTTGTGACATAAGCTGTTCTATTCTTAAGAGGAATAACACATTTCTGATGTTTTCTGAAGAGTAAAAAACATTTTTTTTTTATTTTTCTTTAGATTTGTTTTGTGGGACTGCCTTATAGTCCAGAAATGACCGTATTTTTGTCCCATAATATTACATATACATTTATTTATTTATACTCTTAATTTTATCGATTTTTGAGACTGTTCAAAGTAATGGTAAACTTTCCCCTTTGTATAAACAGACCCGAAACATTACCAATATTTTAGATAGTGTAATTCATCAGTTGTAATGAAAATGCGGTATAACTTATTTTTTAATTGTAGTGCTGACATTCAAATACCCTTCGCTACGGCCGCCCACTAGAAAAGTATTTTTTTTTGTGAGCTAACTTTTTGAACTGTCCCTTAATCAGCAATCTTTTATGGTAGCAAGTGCGCCGATTGGAGAAAAGTTAGCTCACAAAAAACATTACTTTTGAAGTGGGTGTGAGTGTGGATATTTGATTATCACATCTACAGTAAGTAAGTTAAAGTGCATTTTCATTACAACTGAATTAAACTGCGTTTCAAATATCACTAACATTCCGGATCTGTTCATTCAAAGGGAAAAGTTTACCATCACTTTAAATATATATGGATAACCAGAATAACAGATTTTTATTTAATCATGCACAGAAACTTTGAAAGAATAACATTTTGGTCAGGAACGGAGTATTTTTACCTTTTTACTGAAATGAATTAAATAATTTACACTCACATGCTTATGGTTAGTATGGCCTGCTTTGTATTGGAGATCTGTTATTATAGTGTTCCTGTAAGGATCCAGAAATATTTGCAAAGTCATCACCTAAGAAAAGGAACATGCTGACACCTTTTTCTTTTTATGCAGGTGACCCCTTTATGAGTATATACGTGTTAAATTCTGGGAATGGTCTTGTTCATATGCAGGTAAACTAACTAAAAATTGCTTCTTTTTTAAAAAAAACTAAATTTAGGCATCTAATGTCGTCTGCATTTCTCATATGTCAAAGTAGCATACTGGTATTTTTCAAATGACCATAGATTTAATGTCTAAGACCAGGAGCTTGCCTTAGCTACTTTTTAAGATGGTAGTTGCTACTGTTATTTTCCTTCTTAATATTAGGAGAGTCCACGGCTTCATTCCTTACTTGTGGGATATACAGAACCTGGCCACCAGGAGGAGGCAAAGACACCCCAGCCAAAGGCTCTCCCTTTCCCTAATATCCCAGTCATTCTTTGCCTTTCGTCACAGGAAGTTGGCAGAGAAGTGTCAGACGATACGGAGTAGTTCGTTATGAAGGGTATTTACCCTTTGAAATGGGACTGGAGTTTAAAGTAGTGTTTTCAGCCTCTCAGTGAGAGCATTGACGAAAGTTAGGGTCGGGAGATGCAGGGAGAGTCTTTATGCGAATCCATCCAGACTCGTATTAACAGCTCCTAAGCAATCAGTGTTGACGAGTTTCACTGCCTGCTTTCATCACTCAAGTCCATGTCAGGAGCGATGCTACAAGACTGTCACACTTTTGAGGCTGTGTTTTTGTTTCACTGCATAGATTCCTGTAAGTTCGTTTCCTTTTTTACACATATGGTAACGCTAGAAGACAGGGTCACAGTGTTGCTCCTTTTATCTGTATATAATCAACGGTTAATATCTCCTTAGGGAGGATTATTGAACATTGGGGATTAATTTTATACATTTGTATTTGATTTATACTGCGTTATGTGCGAGATGTTTTTGAGGCTCATAGGCTAAGGTTGGAACATACAGGTTACTTTCACTTTAGAGCTGCGCAGCTTTCCAAGCTTGGTGCGCTTTTCCTTAGCGGAGGTGGACCTAGGTTGCGCTCTATGTGACTGGGTGTGGTCGAAGTTTCACTTCCTATTCTCTGACCGTGCTGGTTATCTGTGTCATAGGAGGTGGTGAGTCCCCCTGCCATTGTGGTATAAAGGTGCCGTGTTTTATATGTTATATATTGTTATATTAGGACATAGCCCAAAGCTATGGAGGACTCTGATGTTTTAGAGGTACTCCCTATATACCTAAGTCTAATGCCTGTTAATATTGTGAGGAGGCCAAGGTATACCCGCTCTATCAATTATGTTCCTCATGCCTAGAGAAAGTGATTATGTCAAAAAAGGTTAACATGTTTGATACCACTAAGCCTTCCACCTCTGTGGGGTCCCCGTCCCGTGAGGTGCGCACCCTGCTTTCATCTCCTAATACACATGCAGTTTCCCATAGCACGCCTGATCCTCCATCTGGAGGAGGCCTTTTGCCTCCAGACTTCACTGCGCAGTTACAAACGGCGGTGTCTGCGGCCATTAGTGCTTTACCTCACCCTGCTAAGTGCAAGCGAAAGGTCAAATATTGCTATCCTTCCCAGGGGTCATCATCTAGTTTATTGGCTATAGCTGATAGACGGTTATCTGATGATGAAGTTCTTTCTGATACTTCAGAATGTGAACTTTCTGGGTCTGAATCGGCTGCCTCTAAGCTTCCGATTGCGTAGGAACCAGATTTTAAATTTCGGATGGAGCACTTGCGCTTTCTTTTAAAGAAAGTATTAGCTACCTTAGAGGGTCCAGAGGCCAAACTGCCCAAAGAACCTTTAATTCCAAAACTGGATAGAGTTTACAAAGACAGGGTTGCTTCTCAGACTTTCCCTGTTCCTGTAAAGATGGCAAACATTATTAAGAATGAATGGGAGAGGATTGGTTCTTCTATCACCCCTTCGTCTGCCTTTAAGAAACTGTTCCAGGGCCCGGACTCTCAATTGGAGGTGTGGGGTTCCATCCCTAAGGTGGATGGCGCTGTCTTCACGCTTGCAAAACGCACTACTATCCCACTGGAGGATAGTTCGTCGTTCAAAGAGCTCATGGATTAAAAGATGGAAACTCTGTTAAGAAAGATGTTTCAACATTCGGGATATTTATTTCAACCAGCAGCGGCAGTTGCGGTAGTGGCTACCTTCTGGTGCAATGCCTTATCGGAATTGATCGAGGTGGAAGGTCCCCTCGATATTATCCTTGATATAATTAAGGCTTTAAGGGTCACTAATTCTTTTATTTGTGATGTGAATATGCAAATTATTTGTTTAAATGCTAAAACTGCTGGGTTTTCTGTTCAGGCCTGCCGGCTCTGTGGATGAAGTTCTGGTCTGTGGACTTGACTTCCAAATCTAGACTCCTTTATCTTCCGTTCAAGGGTAAGATTTTGTTTTTCCACGGTTACAGGGGGCAAGGGTGCCTTCCTACCACAAGATAAAAAGAACAGATCTAAGGGACAATCTAATAATTTTCATTCCTTTCGCTCTGATAAATTCCAACACCAGCAACCCTTCGCTAAGACCGAGCAACTTAAGACTTGAACGCCGGCTCAGTCCTGGAATAAGTCCAAGCAGAGCAATAAGCCCACTGAGACTAAATCAGCATGAAGGGGTTGCCCCCGGTCCATCTATGGATCAGGTAGCGGGCAGACTTTCTCAGAAGCTTGGTTCAGGGATGTGCAGGATCCTTGGGTCCTGGAGGTCATTGCTCAGGGTTACAGAATTGGGTTAAAGTTTCTTCCACCCAAGAGCAGATTCCTTCTTCGTCTGTCATCAAAACCAGAAAAGAGGGATTCCTTTCTGGTGTGTGTTTGGGATCTGTCTTTCTTAGGAGTCAAACTTTTTCGTGGTCCCAAAAAAGGAGGGAACTTTCCGCCTGCTTCTGGACCTAACGTGCTTAAACAAGTTTCTGTACGTCCCATCGTTCAAGATGGAGACGATAAGGTCTATCTTTCCCTTAGTTCAGAAGGAACAGTTCATGCCCACTATAGATCTGAAGGATGCTTACCTTCATGCCCCAATGCACAGGGAACATTTGCAGTTCCTAAGGTTTGCCTTCCTGGATCAGCACTTTCAGTTTATTGCCCTTCCATTTGACCTAGCTACTGCCCCATGGATTTTCACAAAGGTTCTGGGGGCTCTCTTAGCCGTGGCCAGAACCCAGGGCATTGCAGTAGCACCTTACTTGAACGATATTCTGGTACAAGCACCATCATTTTGTCTAGCGGAAGAACATTCAGAATCTCTTCTCTCTCTTCTACGATCCCATGGATGGAAGATAAACTTAGAAAAGAGTTCTCTTATTCCAAGCACCAGGGTAGAATTCCTGGGCACTATAATAGACTCACTAGTCATGTGGATATTTTCTTTTACAAGATATGATGAGTCCACGGATTTCATCCTTATGGGATATCACCTCCTGATCAGCAGGAGGAGGCAAAGAGCTCCACAGCAGAGCTGTATATATAGCCCCTCCCTTCCCTCCCCCCCCAGTCATTCTCTTTGCCTGCGTTAGTGATAGGAGTGAGGTAAATTGAGGTGTTAGTTTAGACTCTTCAATCAAGAGTTTTTTATTTTTAAATGGTGCCGATGTGTACTATTTTTCTTTAGGAGCAGTTTCTGGAAGTTATGATTATGGGAACTGGTGAGGTTTTATCCTGCACTGCGCCTCCCATCATTATACTGCTCTTCAGTATTGGTCTTAGAGAGAATTAACTAAGACCTATCTGTCTTCGCAGGACCTCAGGAGGGAAAGGAGGCCTCTTGATACTGTGAATTCTCATGTTGTTCCTCAACATGAAGGTAAGTGCAGTCTTTTCTTTCTGGGGCTCTGCAGCTTATCTCAGAAGTGACTGTGCTAAGATCTTGTTTCTATCAGGGAACACAGACTTAAGGCTTAATTTGGGCAGTATACAGATCTCACTAATACTAAGAGATTGAGAACTGTCATATTGTTTTTATCTGTGGCATTATGCAGATTCTCATTAGTACAGGGACTGAGAACCGTAATATTGTGTGTGTTTTTTCCCAGACATTCTAGTGCGACTCAGATAAGGACTAGAAGCGCTGGGGGTTCGTGGTGACTCACAATGTCTGGGCAACTTTTATTCAGAATAGGCTGACGCTGGGAGTAATATGCAGTTTGTGATTACTATGTCTCCAAAACATGGCGGCTCTGTTTGTGGTTCTCCACTTCTTGTTTACGCCCACGATGGGCGGGGCTTGGTGCACTTTTGCACAGTTTTCTAACTGGGTTCCAACAGCAGCACTTTCTTCTCAGCTCCTAGTGCGCTTGTTGACATATAGTACAGGCGATTGTAGGTGTGCCAGGTGAGAGGTCTCGACACAGGTGGAGGTAGGAGCTGCGACGGGGTGACTGAATTTGGCTTTTTTTCTCATAAAAATGTATTATTTGTCCCCTTAAAGCTATATGACTTAGGAAGTACATAGGACTAATTAAGGAGGTTTGTTTTTTGACCTATACGGACTTTTTGTTACAGAGACATTTTTTTCTTTTAAAGACACAGTACCTACTCTGTTGTTAAAAATTTATTTAAACGACCAACTTTGCTTGTTTTTTCTGTGTATCATGGAGGACATTGAACAAAGCACATGTCCTATGTGTCTAAATGCCATTGTGGAACCCCCTGTTACCCTATGTGACACTTGTTTAGAGAGGGCCTTACAATGTAAAGAGAAGATATTTTCTAATACAGATATGCCTGGAGATTGCTCTCAGACCAATGAGACTCCGGGTATGCCGCTAGTTTCTCCCCGAGCGTCACAGCCTTTAATGCCCACGCAAACGACGCCATGTTCCTCAATGGCGTCAACTGCAGCCATATCCTGCAAGGTAAATTAAGTAATGTCATCCACCCTCACAGAAGTCTTGTTTAAGTTGCCAGTGTTACAGGGCAAACATAGCAGGACTGAGAACCATGTGGTCCCTGCAACTTCTGATGCCTTGATGGCTATCTCCGATGTACCCTCACAGGGATCTGAGTTGGAGGGTAGGGAACTTCTGTCTGAGGGGGAACTCTCTGACTCGGGGAGTGCGTTACCTCAGACTGATTCGGACGTCATGTCCTTTAGATTTAAGCTGGAACACCTCCGCCTGTTACTTTGAGAGGTTTTAGCGACTCTGGATAATTGTGACTCTATAGTGGTACCACCAGAGAAATTGTATAAGATGGACAAATATTTAGAGGTCCCTGCTTATTTGAATGAGTTTCCAGTTCCTAAGAGAATTTTGGAAATTATTTTGCGGGAATGAGAAAGACTGGGTATCCCGTTCTCACCCTCTCCTAATTTTGAGAAAATGTATCCTATAGCTGACACTGCTCGGGATTCATGGCAAACAGTCCCTAAGGTGGAGGGAGCTATATCTACCCTGGCTAAGCGTACAACTATTCCTATTGAGGACAGTTGTGCTTTCAAAGATCCTATGGACAAAAAATTGGAGGGTCTTCTAAAGAAGCTTTTTGTTCACCAGGGTTTTCTATTGCAACCGATGTCTTGTATTGTACCAGTTACAACCGTGGCTGCTTTTTTGTTTGACGCCTTAGAAGAGTCTTTTAAGACTGAGACTCCTTTAGAGGAAATTCTAGACAGAATTAAGGCCCTTAAGCTGGCTTATTCTTTTATTACTGATGCCACTTTTCAAATCGCCAAGTTGGCGGCTAAAAATGCAGGATTTGCCATTCTAGCGCGTAGAGCTTTATGGTTAAAATCTTGGTCTGCCGATGTATCCTCTAAATCAAAGCTTTTGACTATTCCTTTCAAAGGAAAGACCCTATTCGGGCCTGAATTGAAAGAGATCATTTTGTACATTACCGGGAGGTAAGGGTCACCTCCTCCCTCAGGATAAGACATCTAAACAAAGGAGACAGAGTTATTTTCGTTCCTTTCAAAATTTCAAGGGAATCCCTTCTTCCTCGTCCACTAAACAGGAAGGGAACTTGGCACAAGACAAGCCCGCCTGGAGACCCAATCAGGCTTGGAACAAGGGTAAACAACCCAAGAAGCCAGCTGCTGCTCCCAAGACAGCATGGATCGGGTATAATAGGGGGCAACATTTCTCTATTTGTCAATGCTTGGATGAGAGAAGTTTAGGATCCCTGGGCACTAGAGATCGTGTCCCAGGGCTATCAACTGGAGTTCAAGAATTCCCTCCCAAGGGGAAGGTTGCTTCTTTCACGATTGTCTGTAGACCAGACAAAAGAGAGGCGTTCTTACGTTGTGTAAGAGATCTCTCCACTATGGGAGTAATTTGTCCCGTTCCAATACAGGAACAGGGGCAGGGGTTTTACTCCAATCTTTTTGTGGTTCCCAAAAAAGAGGGAACGTTCAGACCCATTTTAGACCTCAAGAGTCTAAACAAGTTTCTCAGAGTCCCATCCTTCAAGATGGAGACGATTCGGACAATTCTACCATTGATCCGGGAGGGTCAATATATGACTACCGTGGACTTAAAGGATACATATCTTCACATTCCTATCCACAGAGATCATCACCAGTTTCTAAGGTTTGCTTTCCTGGACAAACATTTTCAGTTCGTGGCTCTTCCCTTTCGGGTTGGCCACGGCACCCAGGATCTTCACAAAGGTTCTAGGGTCTTTGCTAGCGGTTCTCAGACCGCGGGGCATCGCAGTGTAGCCTTATCTGGACGATATTCTAATCAAGGCGTCGTCTTACCAACTGACAAAGTCTCATACCGACATGGTTCTGTCTTCCACAGACAAGGGTTCCTTTCCTGGGAACTATAATAGATTCCATATTCATGAAAATCTTGTTGACGGAAGTCAGAAAGTTAAAGATTCTGAATAAATGCCGAACCCTTCAGTACAATCCTCGGCCATCAGTGGCCCAGTGCATGGAGGTAATTGGATTGTTGGTGGCGGCAATGGACATCATTCCGTTTGCTCGTTTTCATCTCAGACCTCTACAACTCAGCATGCTCAGGCAGTGGAATTGAGATTATGCAGATTTGTCTCCTCAGATAGATCTGGATCAGGAGACGAGACTCTCTTCTTTGGTGGTTGTTGCTGTATCATCTGTCCCAAGGGACGTGCTTCCTTCATGGGTGATAGTAACAACAGATGCCAGTCTACTAGGATGGGGTGCAGTCTGGAATTCCCTGAAGGCTCAGGGAGTGTGGACTAGAGCGGAGTCTCTACTTCCCATCAACATTCTGGAGTTGAAAGCAATATTCAATGCACTTCAATCTTGGCCTCAGTTGGCTTCGGACAACATCACGACTGTGGCTTACATGAATCATCAGGGAGGAACAAGGAGTTTCTTAGCGATGATAGAGGTATCCAAGATAATTCAGTGGGCGGAGGCTCACTCTTGTTATTTGTCAGCAATCTACATCCCAGGAGTGGACAACTGGGAGGCAGACATTTCATCCGGGGAATGGGAACTTCACCCAGAGGTCTTCACCGCTCTGATTCTCAGGTGGGGCAGTCCAGAATTGGATCTGATGGCATCTCGGCAAAATGCCAAGCTCCCATGGTACGGTTCCAGGTCCAGGGATCCTCAGGCCGAACTGATAGATGCATTGGCAGTGCCTTGGTCGTTCGACCTAGTTTATGTGTTCCCACCGTTTGCTCTTCTTTCCCGGGTGATTGCAAGGATCAAACCGGAGAAGGCTTTGGTGATTCTAATCGCTCCTGCGTGGCCTCGCAGGACTTGGTATGCCGATCTGGTGGACATGTCCTCTCTGCCACTGTGGAGGCTTCCATTGAGGCAGGACCTTCTCATTCCCTTCCATCATCCAAATATCATTTTTCTACAGCTGACTGCTTGGAGATTGAACGCTTGATTTTATCTAAGCGAGGTTTTTTCTGATGCTGTCATTGAAACCTTGATTCAGGCACGTAAACCTGTTAATAGAAAGATTTACCATAAGATATGGCGTAAATATCTTTTTTGGTGCGAATCCAAGGGTTTCTCATGGAGTAAGGTTCGGATTCCCAGGATTTTATCTTTTCTCCAAGATGGATTAGAGAAAGGGTTGTCGGCAGGTTCATTAAAGGGACAGATTTCTGCTCTGTCTATTTTGCTGCATAAGCGTCTGGCAGATGTTCCAGATGTTCAATCTTTTTGTCAGGCTCTGACTAGAATCAGGCCTAAGTTTAGACCAATTGCTCCTCCTTGGAGTTTGAATTTAGTTCTTAATGTTCTTCAAGGGGTTCCGTTTGAACCCATGCATTCCATAGATATTAAGTTATTATCTTGGAAAGTTTTATTTTTGGTTGTTATTTCTTCTGCTCGCAGAGTTTGAGCTTTCGACTTTACAATGTGATTCTCCTTATCTTATTTTCCATGCTGATAAGGTGGTGTTACGTACCAAACCTGGTTTTCTTCCTAAGGTTGTTTCTAACAAGAATAATAATCAGGAAATTGTTGTTCCTTCCTTGTGCCCTAACCCTTCTTCTAAGAAGGAACGTCTGTTACATAATTTAGATGTAGTCCGTGCCTTGAAGTTCTACTTACAGGCGACTAAAGAGTTTCGTCAAACATCTTCCTTGTTTGTTATGTTTGCTGGGAAACATAGAGGTCAGAAAGCTACGGCTACCTCTCTCTTTCTTTTTGGTTGAAGAGTATCATACGTGTTGAATATGAGACTGCTGGACAGCAGCCTCCAGAACAAATTACGGCTCATTCTACTAGGGCTGTGGCTTCCTCATGGGTATTTAAAAATGATGCTTCTGTTGAACAGATTTGCAAGGCTGCAACTTGGTCGTCTCTTCACACTTTTTCCAAATTTTCCAAATTTTATACTTTTCCTTCATCTGAGGCTGTTTTTGGGTTCTTCAAGCAGTGGTACCTTCCGTTTAGGTTCCTGTCTTGTCCCTCCCTTTCATCCGTTGCCTATTGCTTTGGTATTGTATGCCATAAGTAAGGATGAAATCCGTGGACTCGTCATATCTTGTAAAAGAAAAGGAAATTTATGCTTACCTGAAAAATATATTTCTTTTACGATATGACGAGTCCACGGCCCACCCTGTTATTTTTTTCTAAAGGACAGGTTTTTATTTTTATTTTTTGTTAAACTTCAGTCACCTCTACTCCTTGGCCTTTCCGTTCTCTTCCTAACTTCGGTCGAATGACTGGAGGGGGAGGGAAGGGAGGGGCTATATATACAGCTCTGCTGTGGAGCTCTTTGCCTCCTCCTGCTGACCAGGAGGCGATATCCTATAAGTAAGGATGAAATCCGTGGACTCGTCATATCGTAAAAGAAATAAATTTATCAGATAAGCATAAATTTCCTTTTTTTCAGACCAGAGACGCTGCAAGCTGGCTTCGGCATATCTTGCTCTCCAGGCCTCCTCAAGGCCCTCTGTGGTGCAGTGTATGGAGTTGATTGGTCTCATGGTGACCAGCATGAACATAATTCCCTTTACCAGGTTCCATCTCAGATCGTTACAGCTGTGCATGCTGAGACAGTGGAACGGCAATCATTAGGATCTGTCCTCAACAGATCTCTATGGACAACCGGTCGAGAGAAACACTCTCTTGGTGGCTTTGTCCAGATCACCTTTTTCGAGGGACATCCTTTTTAAGACCATCCTGGGAGATTGTGACTACAGAAGCGAGAGAGAGCTCTCTTCCGATCAACATTCTGGCCCCGTCTGGGTTCGTCCCAGTTTATCAGATTCCAATCAGAAATATGACCTTGGTGGCTTACATCAACCACCAGGGAGGAACAAAGAGCTCCATAGCAGTGAGGGAGGTATCTCGGATTCTGGAGTGGGTGGAGGCCCACAACTGTTCGCTGTCAGCGATCCTCCTTCCGGGTGTGGACAACTGGGAAGCAGATTTTCTCAGCAGACAATCCTTTCATCCGGGGAATGGTTTCTCCATCCCGAGGTGTTTGCGGAGATATGCAACAGGTGGGGGAGGGAGATAGATCTCATGGCGTCCCGTCTAAATACCAAGCTGCCCAGGTATGGGTCGAGATCCAGGGACCCTCAGGCGGTGCTAATAGATGCATTAGTGGTGCCTTCGAGGTTCAGTCTAATATACCTTTTTCCACTATTACCTCTCCTTCCCCGAGTAGTGACCCCCATCAAGCAGGAGCAGGCATCAGTGATACTGATTGTTCCATCGTGGCCGTGAAGGATGTGGTTCGCGGATCTAGTGGGGATGTCTTCATCTCCTCCATGGAAGTTACCTTGTCACAGGGATCTGCTGAAACAAGGTCGTTAATCAAGATCTAGATTCTCTGAGGCTGACTGCGTGAAGATTGAACACTTAGTCCTAGCCAAGAGAGGTTTCTCTGAGAGAGTTATTGATACTCTCATTGAAGTTTGTAAACCGGTTACTCTTCGCATCTATCATAAGGTGTGGAAGACCTACTTATTCTGGTGTGAAGAACGTGGATTCACCTGGGATAAGGTCAGAGTTTCCAGGATTATTTTATTTCTCCAGATGGTCTGGAGAAGGGCCTTTCTGCTAGCTCCTTTTAAGGGACAGATTTTGGCCCTATCAGTTTTACTGCATAAGAGGCTCGCTGAGCTTCTAGATGTTCAGTCTTTTGTTCAGGGTCTGGCTAGAATCTAGCGCTCCTCCTTGAAGTTTAAATCTTGTTCTTAGAGTTTTGCAGAATGCTCCGTTTGAACCTATGCATGTAGTTGACATTAAATTACTGTCTTGGAAGGTTCTTTTTCTACTGGCTATTGCTTCGGGACGCAGAGTCTCTGAAATAGCTGCCTTGCAATGTGAGCCTCCTTACCTGATAAGGCTGTTCTTCGTACTGGGTTAGGTTTTCTTCCTAAGGTCGTTTCAGATCGCAACATCGATCAGGAGATTGTGGTTCCTTCCTTGTGTCCTAATCCTCCTTTTTCGAAGGAACGGTTACTTCATAATTTGGATGTGGTTCGGGCCTTGAAGTTCTCCTTACATACTTTTTCTAAATTTTGACGTTTTTTTTTTTTTAATTGGTTGTTTTTTTGGTTACAAACATATTAAAATGTTATAAGAGCTTAGATTACATTCATACACTTAACAGGACTATACTCCTTTTAATTTTACATGCTAAATTGAAATTTTACCCTTTCTCCAACATAGGTGTGTCCGGTCCACGGCGTCATCCTTACTTGTGGGCTATTCTTCCCCAACAGGAAATGGCAAAGAGCCCAGCAAAGCTGGTCACATGATCCCTCCTAGGCTCCGCCTTCCCCTGTCATTCTCTTTGCCGTTGCACAGGCAACATCTCCACGGAGATGGCTCAGAGTTTTTTGGTGTTTAAATGTAGTTTTTATTCTTCAATCAAGAGTTTATTTTAAAATAGTGCTGGTATGTACTATTTACTCTGAAACAGAAAAGAGATGAAGATTTCTGTTTGTAAGAGGAAAATGATTTTAGCAACCGTTACTAAAATCGATGGCTGTTTCCACACAGGACTGTTGAGAGGAATTAACTTCAGTTGGGGGAAACAGTGAGCAGACTTTGGCTGCTTGAGGTATGACACATTTCTAACAAGACTTGGTAATGCTGGAAGCTGTCATTTTCCCTATGGGATCCGGTAAGCCATTTTCTTAATTTTCAATATAAGAATACAAGGGCTTCACAAGGGCTTTAAAGACTGGTAGACATTTTTCTGGGCCAAAACGATTACTATATAAGCATGTTTAATGGTTTATAACTTAGGAGAGTTATTTTAATCTTGGCAAATTGTTAAAAAAACGGACAGGCACTGTATTGGACACCTTTTTCACTGGGGGCCTTTTCTAGTCATAGGCAGAGCCTCATTTTCGCGCCACTAATGCGCAGTTGTTTTTGAGAAGCAAGGCATGCAGATGCATGTGTGAGGAGCTCAGATCCACTGAAAAAGCTTATTGAAGGCGTCATTTGGTATCGTATTCCCCTCTGGGCTTGGTTGGGTCTCAGCAAAGCAGATACCAGGGACTGTATAGGGGTTAAATGTAAAAACGGCTCCGGTTCCGTTATTTTAAGAGTTAAAGCTTTCAAATTTGGTGTGCAATACTTTTAAGGCTTTATGACACTGTGGTGAAATTTTGGTGAATTTTGAACATTTCCTTCATACTTTTGCGTATATTCAGTAAAAAAGTGTGTTCAGTTTAAAATTTAAAGAGACAGTAACGGTTTTATTTTAAAACGTTTTTTGTGCTTTGTTACCAAGTTTATGCCTATTAACATGTCTGAACTATCAGATAGACGATGTTCTGTATGTTCGGAAGCCAAGGTTCCTATCCATTTAAATATATGTGATAATTGTGACAAACAAAGTAGGGACAATGATACCACTGATAATAATGTTGCCCAAAACGATTCCTTAAGTGAGGGGAGTAAGCATGGTACTGCATCATCCCCTTCTATGTCTACACCAGTCTTGCCCACTCAGGAGGCCCCTAGTACATCTAGTGCGCCAATCCTCCTTACTATGCAACAATTAACGGCTGTAATGGATAATTCTATTAAAAACATTTTAGCCAAAATGCCCACTTATCAGCGAAAGCGCGACTGCTCTGTTTTAGATACTGAAGAGCATGAGGACGCTGATGATAATGGTTCTGACATGCCCTTACACCAGTCTGAAGGGGCTAGGGAGGTTTTGTCTGAGGGAGAAATTTCAGATTCAGGAAAAATTTCTCAACTAGCTGAACCTGATGTTATTACATTTAAATTTAAATTGGAACATCTCCGCGCTCTGCTTAAGGAGGTGTTATCTACTCTGGATGATTGTGACAATTTGGTCATTCCAGAGAAATTATGTAAAATGGACAGGTTCCTAGAGGTCCCGGTGCCCCCCGAAGCTTTTCCTATACCCAAGCGGGTGGCGGACATTGTAAATAAAGAATGGGAAAGGCCCGGCATACCTTTTGTCCCTCCCCCTATATTTAAGAAATTATTTCCTATGGTCGACCCCAGGAAGGACTTATGGCAGACAGTCCCCAAGGTCGAGGGGGCGGTTTCTACTCTAAACAAACGCACCACTATCCCTATAGAAGATAGTTGTGCTTTTAAAGATCCTATGGACAAAAAATTAGAGGGTTTGCTTAAAAAGATGTTTGTTCAGCAAGGTTACCTTCTACAACCAATTTCATGCATTGTTCCTGTCACTACAGCAGCGTGTTTCTGGTTCGAGGAACTAGAAAAGTCGCTCAATCAAGCATCCTCTTATGAGGAGGTTATGGGCAGAGTTCAAGCACTTAAGTTGGCTAACTCTTTTACCTTAGACGCCACTTTGCAATTAGCTAGATTAGCGGCGAAAAATTCAGGGTTTGCTATTGTGGCGCGCAGAGCGCTTTGGCTAAAGTCTTGGTCAGCGGATGCGTCCTCCAAGAACAAATTGCTTAACATACCTTTCAAGGGGAAAACGCTGTTTGGCCCTGACTTGAAAGAGATTATTTCAGATATCACTGGGGGTAAGGGCCACGCCCTTCCTCAGGATAGGTCTTTTAAGGCTAAAAATAAACCAAATTTTCGTCCCTTTCGCAGAAACGGACCAGCTTCAAGTTCTACATCCTCTAAGCAAGAGGGTAATACTTCTCAAACCAAGCCAGCCTGGAGGCCGATGCAAGGCTGGAACAAAGGTAAGCAGGCCAAGAAACCTGCCACTGCTACCAAGACAGCATGAGATGTTGGCCCCCGATCCGGGACCGGATCTGGTGGGGGGCAGACTTTCTCTCTTCGCTCAGGCTTGGGCAAGAGATGTTCTGGATCCTTGGGCGCTAGAAATAGTCTCCCAAGGTTATCTTCTGGAATTCAAGGAGCTACCCCCAAGGGGGTGGTTCCACAGGTCTCAATTGTCTTCAGACCACATAAAAAGACAGGCATTCTTACATTGTGTAGAAGACCTGTTAAAAATGGGAGTGATTCATCCTGTTCCATTAGGAGAACAAGGGATGGGATTCTACTCCAATCTGTTCATAGTTCCCAAAAAAGAGGGAACATTCAGACCAATCTTAGATCTCAAGATCCTAAACAAATTTCTCAAGGTTCCATCGTTCAAAATGGAAACCATTCGGACAATTCTTCCTACCATCCAGGAAGGTCAATTCATGACCACGGTGGATTTAAAGGATGCGTATCTACATATTCCTATCCACAAGGAACATCATCGGTTCCTAAGGTTCGCCTTTCTGGACAAGCATTACCAGTTTGTGGCACTTCCATTCGGATTAGCCACTGCTCCAAGAATTTTCACAAAGGTACTAGGGTCCCTTCTAGCGGTGCTAAGACCAAGGGGCATTGCAGTAGTACCTTACTTGGACGACATACTGATTCAAGCGTCGTCTCTACCACAAGCAAAGGCTCATACGGACATTGTCCTGGCCTTTCTCAGATCTCACGGGTGGAAAGTGAACGTAGAAAAAAGTTCTCTATCTCCGTCAACAAGAGTTCCCTTCTTGGGAACAATAATAGACTCCTTAGAAATGAGGATTTTTCTGACAGAGGCCAGAAAATCAAAACTTCTAAGCTCTTGTCAAGTACTTCATTCTGTTCTTCTTCCTTCCATAGCGCAGTGCATGGAAGTAATAGGTTTGATGGTCCCGGCAATGGACATAGTTCCTTTTGCGCGAATTCATCTAAGACCATTACAACTGTGCATGCTCAGTCAGTGGAATGGGGATTATACAGACTTGTCTCCGACGATACAAGTAGATCAGAGGACCAGAGATTCACTCCGTTGGTGGCTGACCCTGGACAACCTGTCACAAGGGATGAGCTTCCGCAGACCAGAGTGGGTCATTGTCACGACCGACGCCAGTCTGGTGGGCTGGGGCGCGGTCTGGGAACCCCTGAAAGCTCAGGGTCTTTGGTCTCGGGAAGAATCTCTTCTCCCGATAAATATTCTGGAACTGAGAGCGATATTCAATGCTCTCAAGGCTTGGCCTCAGCTAGCAAAGGCCAAATTCATACGGTTTCAATCAGACAACATGACGACTGTTGCGTATATCAACCATCAGGGGGGAACAAGGAGTTCCCTGGCAATGGAAGAAGTGACCAAAATAATTCAATGGGCGGAGACTCACTCCTGCCACTTGTCTGCAATCCACATCCCAGGAGTGGAAAATTGGGAAGCGGATTTTCTGAGTCGTCAGACATTTCATCCGGGGGAGTGGGAACTCCATCCGGAAATCTTTGCCCAAATAATTCAATTGTGGGGCATTCCAGACATGGATCTGATGGCGTCTCGTCAGAACTTCAAGGTTCCTTGCTACGGGTCCAGATCCAGGGATCCCAAGGCGACTCTAGTGGATGCACTAGTAGCACCTTGGAGCTTCAACCTAGCTTATGTGTTCCCACCGTTTCCTCTCATTCCCAGGCTGGTAGCCAGGATCAAACAGGAGAGGGTATCGGTGATCTTGATAGCTCCTGCGTGGCCACGCAGGACTTGGTATGCAGATCTGGTGAATATGTCATCGGCTCCACCATGGAAGCTACCTTTGAGACAGGACCTTCTTGTTCAAGGTCCGTTCGAACATCCGAATCTGGCCTCACTCCAACTGACTGCTTGGAGATTGAACGCTTGATTTTATCAAAGCGAGGGTTCTCAGATTCTGTCATTGCTACTCTTGTTCAGGCTAGAAAGCCTGTAACTAGAAAAATCTACCATAAAATATGGAAAAAATATATCTGTTGGTGTGAATCTAAAGGATTCCCATGGAACAAGATAAAAATTCCTAAGATTCTATCCTTTCTTCAAGAAGGTTTGGAGAAAGGATTATCTGCAAGTTCTTTGAAGGGACAGATTTCTGCTTTATCTGTTTTACTTCACAAAAAGCTGGCGGCTGTGCCAGATGTTCAAGCTTTTGTTCAGGCTCTGGTTAGAATCAAGCCTGTTTACAAACCTTTGACTCCTCCTTGGAGTCTCAATTTAGTTCTTTCAGTTCTTCAGGGGGTTCCGTTTGAACCCCTACATTCCGTTGATATCAAGTTATTATCTTGGAAAGTTTTGTTTTTGGTTGCAATTTCTTCTGCTAGAAGAGTTTCAGAGTTATCTGCTCTGCAGTGTTCTCCTCCTTATCTGGTGTTCCATGCAGATAAGGTGGTTTTGCGTACTAAACCTGGTTTTCTTCCGAAAGTTGTTTCTAACAAAAATATTAACCAGGAGATAGTCGTGCCTTCTTTGTGTCCGAATCCAGTTTCAAAGAAGGAACGTTTGTTGCACAATTTGGATGTAGTTCGTGCTCTAAAATTCTATTTAGAGGCTACAAAGGATTTCAGACAAACATCTTCCTTGTTTGTTGTTTATTCTGGTAAAAGGAGAGGTCAAAAAGCAACTTCTACCTCTCTCTCTTTTTGGCTTAAAAGCATTATCAGATTGGCTTATGAGACTGCCGGACGGCAGCCTCCTGAAAGAATCACAGCTCATTCCACTAGGGCCGTGGCTTCCACATGGGCCTTCAAGAACGAGGCTTCTGTTGATCAGATAGGTAAGGCAGCGACTTGGTCTTCACTGCACACTTTTACCAAATTTTACAAATTTGATACTTTTGCTTCTTCTGAGGCTATTTTTGGGAGAAAGGTTTTGCAAGCTGTGGTGCCTTCCATCTAGGTGACCTGATTTGCTCCCTCCCATCATCCGTGTCCTAAAGCTTTGGTATTGGTTCCCACAAGTAAGGATGACGCCGTGGACCGGACACACCTATGTTGGAGAAAACAGAATTTATGTTTACCTGATAAATTACTTTCTCCAACGGTGTGTCCGGTCCACGGCCCGCCCTGGTTTTTTAATCAGGTCTGATGATTTATTTTCTCTAACTACAGTCACCACGGTATCTTATGATTTCTCCTATGCAAATATTCCTCCTTTACGTCGGTCGAATGACTGGGGAAGGCGGAGCCTAGGAGGGATCATGTGACCAGCTTTGCTGGGCTCTTTGCCATTTCCTGTTGGGGAAGAGAATATCCCACAAGTAAGGATGACGCCGTGGACCGGACACACCGTTGGAGAAAGTAATTTATCAGGTAAACATAAATTCTGTTTTTTAGCAACATCTATTCAGAAGGCTCAACAGTTTTGTAGGTGTGTTTCAATATCCCTTCATTGTATGTAGAAATCTTTTATATGTCTAAAGGATGCAATCATTTGCTCAGGGAATCATGTTTTCTTACAAAAATTGCCCATAGTAAACCACTAATTTTACATATTGAGAAGTAGGGAATGTTGCTTTCATCGTATCATTTTCAGACACAGTATAATTGTTTTCAAATTTGACTGCTGCTATTTGTTAACAAAATTCCTGTTTTTGTATTTTTTCAGGATATTCATCATTTTCTAGGTGATACTTTATCGGTGAAGTTTGAGCCTGTGATGCTTCTGAGTTCTTCCATAAACTTTACAAAGGCAGCCACCATTTTCTTCTCAGGTCAGTGGCCTGCTATGTTTCTGAAGGAGAGCATAGGTTTTCTGAAAGATAGTGGACTAGTGCTAAATTGTGATGAAGACATTCTAGTAAACCTTATCCATGTGAAGCCTGACTACCAATCATTTTATCTTCATCCCTATTAATTTATGTTTATTTATTTCATTCAACATAACTTATTATAATTGTAGCTACCTCACATGATGCAGAATGCTCAGAAAATAAGAAGCTGAATATCCCAGAAGCTGTTTCCCCCCCACACCTGTGTGTTTCTCATAAGGTGGCTGATGGGTAAGTTACCAGCTGTAAGTCCACAAGTGACGTTGTGTGTGTTTTTATAATATAACTCATAGCAGCTTTCAACAGCAAAGGCTAGTTAGATATTTTGAATTGACTGACTATTAGGGTTTTTTTTTATTAATACAGTTTGCAAAAATTACTGAGCTATGAAAATAATTTAAATTGTAAGCATTTAACCAATTCCCTGCTCAGCTATTTCTTTCCTTTTTTCTTCATGTAAACAGATTGAGCATTTTTTGGGTTACTCACATAGATTGTGTTATTTTCAGTTGACTATACATGTTCAGAAATTGCCTTTTTGTTTGCAGATATATAAAACGTGACAATAATCTAACAACCAGAGAACAAAACATTTGATCAGCATGTTGTAATGTTCTAAGACTTGATTTGATCAGCAATTCGTAATGTTCTAAGACTTGATTTGATCAGCATGTCGTAATGTTCTAAGACTTGATTTGATCAGCATGTCGTAATGTTCTAAGACTTGATTTGATCAGCATGTCGTAATGTTCTAAGACTTTCCACTAAACACTTCATGTTTTTTACTTTAACTTTATCAACTTATTTCATTTATCAAGTGAGTATATTCATATTTGATCATCTGACCTTGTTGTGCAGATTCCTTCAGTTTGACACTAGGAAAGTGTCATTTTACATGCAGCCACTTCAGGATCCTATTGGACTATGGTCAGTTTGGCTGGAAAACAACCTAAATGTTCCCATTACCCTTAACGAGGTATTAGTGGCACAAGATGCAGATGGCCTCTTCCAGGTAGGGATTGTTTTTGGCTAATATAGGTTGTATTTTCTGTATTTTCTGCCATTTGATTTTGAATATGCGATTTCAATGTTTTGTGTGAGGTAGAATTTATACCCCAAATGTATTCATTGGGCTGTGATATATAATGCAAAAATCTTTTGTGCAGCATTTTATTCTCTGTGAAATAATTGTCAGGTTGCAAAACGAATAGGATTATCACACATTATAAGAAAATGTGAGACACTAAAATGTTTATTTAATGTATGTGATATATTAAAATCAGTTTAAAATATGTTTCTCCAACATAGGTGTGTCCGGTCCACGGCGTCATCCTTACTTGTGGGATATTCTCTTCCCCAACAGGAAATGGCAAAGAGCCCAGCAAAGCTGGTCACATGATCCCTCCTAGGCTCCGCCTACCCCAGTCATTCTCTTTGCCGTTGTACAGGCAACATCTCCACGGAGATGGCTTAGAGTTTTTTAGTGTTTAACTGTAGTTTTTATTATTCAATCAAGAGTTTGTTATTTTAAAATAGTGCTGGTATGTACTATTTACTCTGAAACAGAAAAGAGATGAAGATTTCTGTTTGTATGAGGAAAATGATTTTAGCAACCGTTACTAAAATCCATGGCTGTTCCACACAGGACTGTTGAGAGGAATTAACTTCAGTTGGGGGAACAGTGAGCAGTCTTTTGCTGCTTGAGGTATGACACATTCTAACAAGACGATGTAATGCTGGAAGCTGTTATTTTCCCTATGGGATCCGGTAAGCCATTTTTATTCAGAACAGTAAATAAGGGCTTCACATGGGCTTATTAAGACTGTAGACATTTTCTGGGCTAAATCGATTCATATATTACACATATTTAGCCTTGAGGAATCATTTAATCTGGGTATTTTTGTTAAATAATATCGGCAGGCACTGTTTTAGACACCTTATGCTCTAGGGGCTTTCCCTAATCATAGGCAGAGCCTCATTTTCGCGCCGGTATTGCGCACTTGTTTTTGAGCAGCATGACATGCAGTCGCATGTGTGAGGAGCTCTGATACATAGAAAAGACTTTCTGAAGGCGTCATTTGGTATCGTATTCCCCTTTGGGCTTGGTTGGGTCTCAGCAAAGCAGATACCAGGGACTGTAAAGGGGTTAAAGTTAAAAACGGCTCCGGTTCCGTTATTTTAAGGGTTAAAGCTTCCAAATTTGGTGTGCAATACTTTTAAGGCTTTAAGACACTGTGGTGAAATTTTGGTGAATTTTGAACAATTCCTTCATACTTTTTCGCATTTGCAGTAATAAAGTGTGTTCAGTTTAAAATTTAAAGTGACAGTAACGGTTTTATTTTAAAACGTTTTTTGTACTTTGTTATCAAGTTTATGCCTGTTTAACATGTCTGAACTACCAGATAGACTGTGTTCTGAATGTGGGGAAGCCAAGGTTCCTTCTCATTTAAATAAATGTGATTTATGTGACACTGAAAATGATGCCCAAGATGATTCCTCAAGTGAGGGGAGTAAGCATGGTACTGCATCATTCCCTCCTTCGTCTACACGAGTCTTGCCCACTCAGGAGGCCCCTAGTACATCTAGCGCGCCAATACTCCTTACTATGCAACAATTAACGGCTGTAATGGATAATTCTATCAAAAACATTTTAGCCAAAATGCCCACTTATCAGCGTAAGCGCGACTGCTCTGTTTTAGATACTGAAGAGCATGAGGACGCTGATAATGGTTCTGAAATGCCCCTACACCAGTCTGAGGGGGCCAGGGAGGTTTTGTCTGAGGGAGAAATTTCAGATTCAGGGAAAATTTCTCAACAAGCTGAACCCGATGTGATTACATTTAAATTTAAGTTGGAACATCTCCGCGCTCTGCTTAAGGAGGTATTATCCACTCTGGATGATTGTGAGAATTTGATCATCCCAGAGAAACTATGTAAAATGGACAAGTTCCTAGAGGTCCCGGGGCTCCCAGAAGCTTTTCCTATACCCAAGCGGGTGGCGGACATTGTAAATAAAGAATGGGAAAGGCCCGGTATACCTTTCGTCCCTCCCCCCATATTTAAAAAATTGTTTCCTATGGTCGACCCTAGAAAGGACTTATGGCAGACTGTCCCCAAGGTCGAGGGAGCGGTTTCTACTTTAAACAAACGCACCACTATACCCATAGAAGATAGTTGTGCTTTCAAAGATCCTATGGATAAAAAATTAGAAGGTTTGCTTAAAAAGATGTTTGTTCAGCAAGGTTACCTTCTACAACCAATTTCATGCATTGTCCCTGTCACTACAGCCGCGTGTTTCTGGTTCGATGAGCTAGTAAAGGCGATCGATAGTGATTCTCCTCCTTATGAGGAGATTATGGACAGAATCCGTGCTCTCAAATTGGCTAATTCTTTCACCCTAGACGCCACTTTGCAATTGGCTAGGTTAGCGGCGAAGAATTCTGGGTTTGCTATTGTGGCGCGTAGAGCGCTTTGGTTGAAATCTTGGTCAGCGGATGCGTCTTCCAAGAACAAACTCCTTAACATTCCTTTCAAGGGGAAAACGCTGTTTGGCCCTGACTTGAAAGAGATTATCTCTGATATCACTGGGGGTAAGGGCCACGCCCTTCCTCAGGATAGGTCTTTCAAGGCCAAAAATAAACCTAATTTTCGTCCCTTTCGTAGAAACGGACCAGCCCCAAGTGCTACGTCCTCTAAGCAAGAGGGTAATACTTCTCAAGCCAAGCCAGCCTGGAGACCAATGCAAGGCTGGAACAAGGGAAAGCAGGCCAAGAAACCTGCCACTGCTACCAAGACAGCATGAAATGTTGGCCCCCGATCCGGGACCGGATCTGGTGGGGGGCAGACTCTCTCTCTTCGCTCAGGCTTGGGCAAGAGATGTTCTGGATCCTTGGGCACTAGAAATAGTCTCCCAAGGTTATCTTCTGGAATTCAAGGGGCTTCCCCCAAGGGGGAGGTTCCACAGGTCTCAATTGTCTTCAGACCACATAAAGAGACAGGCATTCTTACATTGTGTAGAAGACCTGTTAAAAATGGGAGTGATTCATCCTGTTCCTTTAGGAGAACAAGGGATGGGGTTCTACTCCAATCTGTTCATAGTTCCCAAAAAAGAGGGAACATTCAGACCAATCTTAGATCTCAAGATCTTAAACAAGTTTCTCAAGGTTCCATCGTTCAAAATGGAAACCATTCGAATAATTCTTCCTTCCATCCAGGAAGGTCAATTCATGACCACGGTGAATTTAAAGGATGCGTATCTACATATTCCTATCCACAAGGAACATCATCGGTTCCTAAGGTTCGCATTCCTGGACAAGCATTACCAGTTCGTGGCGCTTCCTTTCGGATTAGCCACTGCTCCAAGGATTTTCACAAAGGTACTAGGGTCCCTTCTAGCGGTGCTAAGACCAAGGGGCATTGCAGTAGTACCTTACTTGGACGACATTCTGATTCAAGCGTCGTCCCTTCCTCAAGCAAAGGCTCACACGGACATAGTCCTGGCCTTTCTCAGATCTCACGGATGGAAAGTGAACGTGGAAAAGAGTTCTCTATCTCCGTCGACAAGGGTTCCCTTCTTGGGAACAATAATAGACTCCTTAGAAATGAGGATTTTTCTGACAGAGGCCAGAAAAACAAAACTTCTAAGCTCTTGTCAAACACTTCATTCCGTTCCTCTTCCTTCCATAGCGCAGTGCATGGAAGTAATAGGTTTGATGGTAGCGGCAATGGACATAGTTCCTTTTGCGCGCATTCATCTAAGACCATTACAACTGTGCATGCTCAGTCAGTGGAATGGGGACTATACAGACTTGTCTCCGAAGATACAAGTAAATCAGAGGACCAGAGACTCACTCCGTTGGTGGCTGTCCCTGGACAACCTGTCACAAGGGATGACCTTCCGCAGACCAGAGTGGGTCATTGTCACGACCGACGCCAGTCTGATGGGCTGGGGCGCGGTCTGGGGATCCCTGAAAGCTCAGGGTCTTTGGTCTCGGGCAGAATCTCTTCTACCGATAAATATTCTGGAATTGAGAGCGATATTCAATGCTCTCAAGGCTTGGCCTCAGCTAGCAAAGGCCAAGTTCATACGGTTTCAATCAGACAACATGACGACTGTTGCGTACATCAACCATCAGGGGGGAACAAGGAGTTCCCTGGCGATGGAAGAAGTGACCAAAATCATTCAATGGGCGGAGACTCACTCCTGCCACCTGTCTGCAATCCACATCCCAGGAGTGGAAAATTGGGAAGCGGATTTTCTGAGTCGTCAGACATTACATCCGGGGGAGTGGGAACTCCATCCGGAAATCTTTGCCCAAATTACTCAACTGTGGGGCATTCCAGACATGGATCTGATGGCCTCTCGGCAGAACTTCAAGGTTCCTTGCTACGGGTCCAGATCCAGGGATCCCAAGGCGACTCTAGTAGATGCACTAGTAGCACCTTGGACCTTCAAACTAGCTTATGTATTCCCGCCGTTTCCTCTCATCCCCAGGCTGGTAGCCAGGATCAATCAGGAGAGGGCGTCGGTGATCTTGATAGCTCCTGCGTGGCCACACAGGACTTGGTATGCAGATCTGGTGAATATGTCATCGGCTCCACCATGGAAGCTACCTTTGAGACGAGACCTTCTTGTTCAAGGTCCGTTCGAACATCCGAATCTGGTCTCACTCCAGCTGACTGCTGGGAGATTGAACGCTTGATCTTATCAAAACGAGGGTTCTCAGATTCTGTTATTGATACTCTTGTTCAGGCCAGAAAGCCTGTAACTAGAAAAATTTACCACAAAATATGGAAAAAATATATCTGTTGGTGTGAATCTAAAGGATTCCCTTGGGACAAGGTAAAGATTCCTAAGATTCTATCCTTTCTTCAAGAAGGATTGGAGAAAGGATTATCTGCAAGTTCCTTGAAGGGACAGATTTCTGCCTTGTCTGTGTTACTTCACAAAAAACTGGCAGCTGTGCCAGATGTTCAAGCCTTTGTTCAGGCTCTGGTTAGAATCAAGCCTGTTTACAAACCTTTGACTCCTCCTTGGAGTCTCAACTTAGTTCTTTCAGTTCTTCAGGGGGTTCCGTTTGAACCCTTACATTCCGTTGATATTAAGTTATTATCTTGGAAAGTTTTGTTTTTGGTTGCAATTTCTTCTGCTAGAAGAGTTTCAGAATTATCTGCTCTGCAGTGTTCTCCTCCTTATCTGGTGTTCCATGCAGATAAGGTGGTTTTACGTACTAAACCTGGTTTTCTTCCAAAAGTTGTTTCTAACAAAAACATTAACCAGGAGATAGTCGTGCCTTCTTTGTGTCCGAAACCAGTTTCGAAGAAGGAACGTTTGTTGCACAATTTGGATGTTGTTCGCGCTCTAAAATTCTATTTAGATGCTACAAAGGATTTTAGACAAACATCTTCCTTGTTTGTTGTTTATTCTGGTAAAAGGAGAGGTCAAAAAGCAACTTCTACCTCTCTCTCTTTTTGGATTAAAAGCATCATCAGATTGGCTTACGAGACTGCTGGACGGCAGCCTCCTGAAAGAATCACAGCTCATTCCACTAGGGCTGTGGCTTCCACATGGGCCTTCAAGAACGAGGCTTCTGTTGATCAGATATGTAGGGCAGCGACTTGGTCTTCACTGCACACTTTTACCAAATTTTACAAGTTTGATACTTTTGCTTCTTCTGAGGCTATTTTTGGGAGAAAGGTTTTGCAAGCCGTGGTGCCTTCCATTTAGGTGACCTGATTTGCTCCCTCCCTTCATCCGTGTCCTAAAGCTTTGGTATTGGTTCCCACAAGTAAGGATGACGCCGTGGACCGGACACACCTATGTTGGAGAAAACAGAATTTATGTTTACCTGATAAATTACTTTCTCCAACGGTGTGTCCGGTCCACGGCCCGCCCTGGTTTTTTAATCAGGTCTGATAATTTATTTTCTTTAACTACAGTCACCACGGTATCATATGGTTTCTCCTATGCAAATATTCCTCCTTAACGTCGGTCGAATGACTGGGGTAGGCGGAGCCTAGGAGGGATCATGTGACCAGCTTTGCTGGGCTCTTTGCCATTTCCTGTTGGGGAAGAGAATATCCCACAAGTAAGGATGACGCCGTGGACCGGACACACCGTTGGAGAAAGTAATTTATCAGGTAAACATAAATTCTGTTTTTGCATGAAGAAGGGTCAGTTAAAAGCTTTTTAAATTTATCATGAAACTATCAGTAAGGGTATGGTTGTGTAAAACAGAGTCCCAGGACTCTACAGCTCACTGGCTGATGGACACAACTCCCCAAGAAAAACATTTTATTACTATTGTATAGTGCTGCTTACTTACATTTTTTATGTTTTTGGCTATCTTTTATAGATCCTCAACTTTACCCATTTGTTGGCATTACTTCCGGGCTGCTGGGATGTGTTTACGCTGAAGATTCAAGAGGACATGCTATTAAATTTCCTAACTAAGATCTCCATAATCACTTCCTTTGGTGCCATATTTGAAATTCCTCTTCACTTTCAGCCTGCTATTCCACAGGTACTATTAGATGTATTTGTTTTGTTCTCTTATCTTAAACTATAATTGACTGCCTCAACTTTTACATGTAGTGACATTGTCATTTTTCATTTCCTTTGCACTATTGTGTAGTGCAAAATGTATATATTTTGTGCTGTTATTAAATCTATTGGTTTTAATTTAAAACAAGATCTAGAAATTATTCAGAAAATAATAATAGTTTCTTAAAGGGACAATAAACCCCAAAATTTTCTTTCATGATTTGGATGGAACATACAATTTTAAACAACTTTCCAATTTACTTCCATTATCAAATTTGCTTTGTTCTCTTGTTATCCTTTGCTGAAGGAACAACATTGCACTACTGACAGCAAGATGAACACATCTAGTCAGCCAATCACAAAAGACAAATGTGTGTAGGCACCAATTAGCAGCAGCTCCCACTAGTATAGGATATGTGTGTATATGTTTTCAACAATGGGTACCAACATAACAAAGCACATTTAAAAATAGAAATGAATTTAAGTGTCTTAAAATTACATGCTCTATTGGAATCATGCAAGTTTAATTTTGATTTTCCTATCCCTTTAGGAGAGTCTGGCACATTTTAGTACAAACATTTATTCTCAATTTCTATTGCGACAGCGTGGTAAGAGTCCACAATCCATTACTCTTCCTTACCACTAGGAGGATGCAAGGATTCCCAAACCCCAAAAACCCCTCACACATACCTCAGTCTTTACTTTGCCTCAGCTGGAGTTGGTAGAAGATTGAAGATGTGCATTTGATTCTTGAGAGAGAGAGAGGGGCTTTCAGACTATATTGATGCCGGTTTCCCCTCATGGTTTGTGAATATTTTTCTTTCCTATGCCATTGAGAGTCCACAACTTCTAATTACTAGTGGGATATTCACTCCTGGCCAGCAGGAAGAGGCAAAGAGCACCCCAGCAGAGCTGTTGTCACTTCCCTTACCTATAATCCCCAGTCATTCTCTTTGCCTCTATCATGGGAGGATGTGCATAGATGGTGTCTGAGTATTTTTAATCCTTTTATGGGTACTTTCCCTGCAAGCAAGGATTGGGGTCTAGCTGTGTCCATGTCAATCTGTTTAGTAAGAGTAATGGTGGCTTTTAGCAGTTAGGTGATCTTTGCTTAAGTTCTAACATTATTGCTACCTCTATTATAGAAAGCCAGGGTTGGTTACTCTGTCTTTTCTTTTCTACAGATCCCTGGTAGAAGTGGAGGAATCTGCCACACCTTATCCACATGTAAGTGCTTTCCCTTCTAGGTTAGAAGGTACCAGCTTTCTAAGGGTTAATCACTTTGTCGTATAGCATTATTGGGACTCTCTTATTAGTATCTCTTATTAAGAGACTTGTTTTTACAAATGCTGCACAAATAAGAGAGGTCACTGCATACTGTTAGTGAGGGTGTTATGAGGCCAACAGTCTATGAGAAGGAGACATATTTAATTTTATTTGATATAGTTTTATTGGGGCATATAGGATTTTCTTCCTATAAGGGATAGTGCTAGAGCAGACTGGAATATATTTGTTCTGCTAATGTGCTAAAGCCTTCAGTTATTGCATTTTAATAAAGAATCCCTATTTATTTTATTTGACTTTATCTTCACACTGTTTTTATTAGTTTGTGGCACAGTTTATTTAGTTGCGGTCATATTACTGCTCCTCCGCACTTCGGGTTTTCGACTTCTCCGATCAGAGTAGAGTTTTGCCACGGCTTGTGTGGAGATTTGCAGCTCTGGTCAGAAATTACTAACTACGGTCCAGTAGTTCTCGTGCCCTCTGCTAGTGGGATAGATCATCTGGCTATAATAGGGATAAGACCTCAGGAAAGCTGAGGATTTAAAGTGAAGTTAAACTTTGGTGAATGAAAGCCCGTTTTTTAAAAATACTATTAAAAACAGGGGCACTGACGTGTGAAGAGATGATTTCCAGGAGGGGGAAGCTGCTCTGGCTTTGAAAAAAAAAAAAAGCGGTATGTTTTTAATCAAAACGGCCGCTTTGTAAACTTTGATGAATGAAAGTGCCCCTGTTTTTAATAGTATTTTTTAAAAAACAGGCTTTCATTCATCAAAGTTTACCTTCACTTTAAGGTGCAAAATTTGACAAATTATTTATCTTATTTTGAAATTTATCCGCTGCTCAATATTAAAGAATTTCTTTGCTAATTGTTGGTGGAATCAAGTTACTTCTAGTTATGGACACTAATGAAGAAACTGGGGTCCTTTGAAACATGTTTACTTTGCTTGGAGGCTAAGCTTTTTCCTCCTGTGCAGTTTTGCTCCTCTTGTCTATTATTTAAAGATAAGATTTCTCTCTCACAGCCTTCTGTCTCTCAGGATAGTGCTGCCCTAGCAATGCCTCAGGTTTCCCCTCAAACGTCCCCAGCTTTAACAGTTTCTTATGTAGTGCCCTGCGGTTCCTTTAAAATGCCTCCTAGGGGTGTTTATTTACCAGGGGATTTTGCTGCACAGATTACTTCTGCGGTTTCTGCAGCTTTATCAGCTTTTCCAATTGCTGGTAAGAGGAAAAGGAAGTCTAAAAATATTTCTCTCAGTAAAGGTTCTGACTCCGCTAAGTCAGCGTTAGTCAGTCTATCTGTTATCTGATGATGAGGATACCTCAGTGGCTTCTGAGGGTGACATTTCATATTCTGACTCTCTAGTTGAGAAATCTAAAAATTCAGAGGAGGTTAATTGTAGGTTTAAACTAGAACACATCCAGTTACTTATGAAGGAGGTACTTGCTACTTTGGATGACCATCATGTTTGGATGGATCACGGGTCGCTGTCGTTCCTAAGAAGTCTAGGAAACTAAATAGAGCATATGATGCTCTTCTGTGTAAGTTTTTTTTCAGTTCTGAACTGTATGTCGGAAATTATAGCACAGGAATGGGAAAAACCAGGGATTCCTTTCCTTCTAAATACAGGGAGTCCACAGCTGCATTCATTACTTGTGGGAATACAGAACCTCGCCACCAGGAGGAGGCAAAGACACCCCAGCCAAAGGCTTAAATACCTCTCCCACTTCCCTCATCCCCCAGGCATTATTTGCCTTTCGTCACAGAGGAAGCCAATCAGGCGTCCTGGCCTATCTCTAGTTTCCTCTTCCGTTCTCAGGGAAATGTGGCGTAGTGGTTAGATCCACCGCTTCTCAATCGGAAGGTTGTGGCTTGGATCCCAGTTCAACTTCTGTTTTTTTTTTTGTTTGTTTTTTTTCTGCCAGAAGGTGCGTCTGGTGTCTGCTGCATCCCTGAATGGAATGTTTCTCAGGGACCTTCAGTCTGAGCTGTTGGCTCCTATTCGTTGTTACCATATTACCCATTGTTGGGGATGGTCCGATCCTAGCAAAAACTAGCGGTATTTGAGGCTGCTCGCTCTGTTTATGTAGACAAGTTAGTATTGCGGTTTTAAGGCTTCGCCTCCATGGGTATTGTTGCATGGTGTCATGGACTCCTATTTCTCTGATGAGGATGCAAGAGATCGCTTGGGCTTAGGCAAGAGAGAGTTTTTTTCCGAAAGGCTACGTTCCTTTCGTTGGCGCATAGTTGGTTCCTCGTCATATAGCATAGGTGTTGAGGCCCACCCTTGTGGGAGGAGCTAGTTCGTTCTGGCTCTCTTTCTGACTTTGGGACTCTGTCGTTATTTTCCCCAGGATGAGCTGAGGAAGAGCCTTCCTAGCGAGTTCTGGCTCAAACAGTCCTTTTTGGAACAGATGGCTCTCTTATCCTGATGTGCGGGTTGAATCCAGTGGCAGTCCTTGCTCCTTGATTGTGGGCTTGCAAGAATTTTTCGATTCCCTGATTGTTCCTCCGTTTCAGAGGATCATTGAACTCTCAGGCGTTTCGTTCTTTTTGCTGGGGCACTGACTACAATCAGGCTCCTTCTTTGAGCTTTGTCTCTTTTGGGGGTGACATCAGGTTACTTTTTCTACATGTGCAGGAGTGGTCTTTGAATTCCTTTTTCAAGGATCTATTCCATCCGTAGATTGTTTTTCTACATGCCATGGCCCCTATGTGATAAACTTAGAGTTAATACTCCTTGAGTTTCCTTTTAGTAGGATTGTTTACGAGTTTGTTAGGGTTTTCTCCCTAACATTGTTATTTTCTATGTTATTTTCATTTCTAAATGGAAAGGATTTTTCTCCTTCTTGGAATCTTGCCTTGATGTTCTTTTGGATTTTTTTTTTTTTTTTTTTTTTTTTCACTTGGCCTGTGAGTCAGTGGGTTCCTAGCGTCCTCAGAGGTTATGGCTCAGTTCAGAAGCAGTGACGTCTTCCTGGGTTTCGGGCATGAGATTTTTATGGTTCTGACTGTTGGGCGGCTGTCTGGTCCTCAGAACATTTGTTTTCTTTCTTTTTAAAGACACAGTGAGTCCACGGATTTCATCCTTACTTGTGGGATTACGCCTCCTGGTCAGCAGGCAGGAGGAGGCAAAGAGCACCACAGCAGAGCTGTTATATAGCTCCTCCCTTCCCTCCCACTCCAGTCATTCTCTTTGCCTGGTTAGTGATAGGAGATGGCAAAGTGAGGTGTTAGTTTCTGATTCTTCAATCAAGAGTTTTTTTGTTTTTTTTTAAACAGTGCCAGAGTGTGCTGTTTTGTCTAGGTCTAGGGAGTAGCCGTAGTCCATATCAGTCTCTACTGTAGAGCTTTCTTCTATAAGGTACAACGAGTCCACGGATTCATCCTTTACTTGTGGGATATTATCCTCCTGCTAACAGGAAGTGGCAAAGAGCACCACAGCAGAGCTGTCTATATAGCTCCTCCCTTAGCTCCACCCCCAGTCATTCTCTTTGCCTACTCTAAGTACTAGGAATAGTAAAGTGAAAGAGGTGATAAAATATTAGTTTTTAATTTCTTCAAGCAAGAGTTTTTTGTTTTAATTGGTACCGGTGTGTACTATTTACTCTCAGGCAGCAGATAAGTGAAGACTTCTGCCTGGAGGATGATGATCTTAGCATTTGTAACTAAGATCCAGTGCTGTTCCCACAGAGGCTGAGGAGTACAAGAAACTTCAGTGTGAGGAACGTTTTCATGCTGTACAGCAGTGAGGTATGTTCAGTCATTTTTTTCTGTAGAGACTGTGGTATTTCAGAAAGACTGACAGTATCCCCATGAGGGTAAGGGTAAGCAGTAATCCTAAGAGCTAATAAGAAGGGCATTACTAAGCTTACATAAGGGGCTAATTACAAAAATGGTTGACACTGAGTTTTGAATGTTTGTGGGCAAACGTTTTATGAACTGGGAGTGCTGTTAACATTTTTTTGGGCAACTTTATTGAGGGTACACTTGGCTTATTTTTTGGGTCTCAGAACCCACATGGCTAGTTTAAAACCGCTCTGGTGCAGTTCCTTGAGGCTGTAGAGACATCGAGTGAGATGGGCGGGGCCTATTTTCGCGCCTCAGATGCTCAGTTATTTTCACTCAGCAATCTCTAACTCCTGAGGGCCCTGGTGAATGTTGTGGGCCAAATTGAAGCTTTAACCCCATATTTACTATCCCTGAGGGCAGGTAGGGCCACAGCAGGGCTGTGGCAAGGTGCTGGGGGTGTTTTTTCCGGATTTAGGCCTAATTTCAATCCGCTTTGCACATTAAAGGGTTAAATGTTAAATTTCCTTGTGGGGCAATCTTAACTACATATATTGTCTGCTTGCAAAAATTTGAAAAATTTGGTGCATTTTAAAGCAGTTTTGCAGAACGTGTATGCTTTTTTTCTCTTAAAGGCGCAGTACCGTTTTTTAAGTTTTTTATTTTTTTCACTAAATAAAGTGTTTTCATGCTTGTTTGTAGTCACTTAGAATGTGTCCCTCATGCACTGAAAGGTCAATAAATTGCAAAGAACATATTTTAGCTACTAAAAGTATGTCGGAGGTTGATTCTTAGTCAGAAGGGAATCGGGTTATGCCATCTAATTCTCCCCAAGTGTCACAACCATTAACGCCCGCACAAGCGACGCCAAGTACTTCTAGTGCGTCTAATTCTTTCACCCTGCAAGATATGGCCGCAGTTATGAATACTACCCTCACAGAGCTGCCTGGGTTGCAGGGGAAGCGCAGTAGGTCTGGTGTGAGAACAAATGCTGAGCCCTCTGACGCTTTATTAGCCATATCCGATGTACCCTCACAATGTTGTGAGTTGGGGGTGAGGGATTTGCTTGCTGAGGGAGAGATTTCTGATTCAGGAAAGATGTTCCCTCAGACAGACTCGGATATGACGGCTTTTAAATTTAAACTAGAACACCTCCGCTTATTGCTCAGGGAGGTTTTAGCTACTCTGGATGATTGTGACCCTATTGTAGTTCCAGAGAAATTGTGTAAAATGGAAAGGTTTCTAGAGGTTCCTGCCTACACTGTTTTTCCGGACCCTAAGAGGATTTCGGACATTGTTACTAAGGAGTGGGATAGACCAGGTATTCTGTTCGCTCCCCCTCCTACTTTTAAGAAAATGTTTCCCATATCAGACACCATGTGGGACTCGTGGCAGACTGTCCCTAAGGTGGAGGGAGCTATTTCTACCCTGGCTAAGCGTACAACTATACCTATTGAGAACAGTTGTGCTTTCAAAGATCCTATGGATAAAAAAATAGAGGGTCTCCTGAAGAAAATATTTGTTCATCAGGGTTTTCTTCTCCAACCTATAGCGTGCATTGTTCCTGTAACTACTGCAGCGTCCTTTTGGTTCGAGGCTATGGTGGAGGCTCTTCAGGTTGAGACCCCATTAGATGATATTCTGGATAGAATTAGGGCTCTCAGGCTAGCTAATTCTTTCATTACAGATGCCGCTTTTCAACTGGCCAAATTAGCGGCAAAGAATTTATGTTTTGCCATTTTAACGCGTAGAGCGTTATGGCTTAAAGGGACACTGAACCAAAAATTTTTCTTTAATGATTCAGATAGAGCATGACATTTTAAGCAACTTTCTAATTTACTCCTATTGTCAATGTTTCTTTATTCTCTTGGTATCTTTATTTGAAATGTAAGTTTAAATGCTGGCCCATTTTTGGTGAACAACCTGGGTTGTCCTTGCTGATTGGTGGATACATTCTTCCTCCAATAAAAACGCTCTGTCCAGAGTTCTGAACCACGAAAAAAGCTTAGATGCCTTCTTTTTCAAATAAAGATAGCAAGAGAACGAAGAAAAATTGATAATAGGAGTAAATTAGAAAGTTACTTAAAATTGCATGCTCTATCTGAATCACAAAAGAAAAAATTTGGGTTCCTTTCGAAACTTCAAAGGTGGTCCCTCTACCTCTTCCCCTGCTGCAAAGCAAGAGGGGAATTTTGCTCAATCCAAGTCAGTCTGGAGACCTAACCAGACTTGGAACAAGGGTAAACAGGCCAAGAAGCCCGCTGCTGCCACCAAGACAGCATGAAGGGGTAGCCCCCGATCCGGGACCGGATCTAGTAGGGGGCAGACTTTCTCTCTTTGCTCAGGCTAGGGCTAGAGACGTTCAGGACTCCTGGGCTTTAGAAATCGTAACCCAGGGGTATCTTCTAGATTTCAAAGATTCTCCTCCAAGTGGGAGATTCCATCTTTCTTAATTGTCTGTAAACCAGACACAAAGAGAGGCGTTCTTACGCTGTGTAGAAGACATATTTACCATGGGAGTGATCTGCCCAGTTTCCGAAAACAGAACAGGGGCAGGGGTTCTAATCCAATCTGTTTGTGGTTCCCAAAAAAGAGGGAACCTTCAGACCAATTTTGGATCTCAAGATCAGCAGAATGACTGGAGGATGAGGGGAGTGGGAGGAGTATTGAAAGGGACACTGAACCCAAAAATTTTCTTTCGTGATTCAGATAGAGCATGCAATTGTAAGCAACTTTCTAATTTACTCCTATTATCAATGTTTCTTCGTTCTCTTGCTATCTATATATAAAAAAAGAAGGCATATAAGCTTTTTTCTTGGTTCAGAACTCTGGACAGCAGTTTTTGATTGGTGGATCACCAAAAATGGGCCGGCATCTAAACTTACATTCTTGCATTTCAAATAAAGATTCCAAGAGAATGAAGAAAAATTGATTATAGGAGTAAATTAGAAAGTTGCTTAAAATGTCATGCTCTATCTGAATCACAAAATAAAAAATTTGGGTTCAGTGTCCCTTTAAGCCTTTGGCTGGGTTGTCTTTGCCTCCTCCTGGTGGCCAGGTTCTGTATTCCCACAAGTAATGAATGCAGCTGTGGACTCTCCCTGTATCAATGGAAAGGAAATTATCTGGTAAGTCATAATTTATGTTTTTTCCCTGTCCCCTGTTTTTAAAAAGATGTTTTCTGTTGCTGATTCTATACGGGACTCGTGGCTTACAGTACCCAAGGTAGAAGGAGCTATTTCTACTCTAGCCAAGATAATTCCTATTCCTATTGACAATAGTTGTTCTTCCAAAGATCCCATTGATAAGAAGCTAGAGGCTTACTTAAGAAAGATGTATATTCATCTGGGAGTTTAATGGCAAGCTTTTACAAGTATTGCTACGGTCGCGGGAGCAGCATCTTATTGGTGCGATGCCTTGTCTGACCTAATTTCAGAAGAGACTACTATAGAGGAGATCCAGGATAGGATCAAGGCTCTTAAGTTAACAAATACTTTTATCTGTGATGCCAACAGTGCTTAGACTGGGAGCTAAGATCTCTAGTCTTGCCGTTCTAGCTCGCAGAGCTCTTTGGTTAAACTCTTGGTTTGCTCATGTAACTTCCAACTCCAAGCTCCTGTCTTTACCTTATAAAGTAAGACTTTATTTGGTCCTGGTCTGGCTGAGATAATTTCAGAAATTACTGGTGGAAAGGGATCTTTCCTATCTCAGGACAAGAAAAATAGAGCTAGGGGTCGCCAAAATTCTAATTTTCATTCCTTTCATAACTTCAAGGGACAGAAATCTTCCTCCTCTTCTTCCAAGCTGGAGCAACCCAGAACCCCCTGGAGGTCTGGTCAACCTTGGAATAAGGGAAAGCAAACCAAGAAACCTTCAGTTGATTCCAAATCATCATGAAGGGGCCGCCCCCGACCCAGTTCTGGATCAAGTAGGGGGAAGGCTGTTTCTTTTTCGACAGGCTTGGATCCAGGATGTCCCAGATCCTTGGGCTGTGGCGGTAGTATCTCAGGGATACAGAATAGGATTCAAGTCTTGTCTCCCCAGGGGCAGATTTCTCCTGTCAAGGTTATCTGCAAACCAGGTAAAAAGAGAGGCCTTCTTAAACTGCTTAAATGACCTATCTTCAGTGGAAGTGACTGTTCCAGTTCCTGTAGCAGAACAAGGTCAAGGATTCTATTTAAATCTTTTTGTGGTTCCGAAAAAAGAGGGAACTTTTCGTCCCATTTTAGACCTCAAGTTTCTCAACAAATTCCTCAAGGTTCCATCCTACCCTTGGTACAGGAAGGTCAGTTCATGACGACCATAAATCTGAAGGATGCGTATCTGCATGTTCCTATTCACAGGGAACATCACCAATTCCTTCTGTTTGCCTTTCTGGACAAACATTTCCAGTTTGTGGCTCTTCCCTTTGGTCCTGCCATGGCCTCTCAAATCTTTACAAAGGTCCTAGGGGCCCTTTTGGCGGGGGTCAGATCTCAAGGAATATCAGTGGTGCTTTACCTATATGATATCTTGTATCAAGTGCCATCTTTTCATTTAGCAAAATCTCATACAAAGATGTTATCTATTCTTCGTTCCCACGGGTGGAAAGTGAATCTAGAGAAGAGTTCCCTAGTGCCAGACACAAGGGTGGTTTTCTTAGGAACAATTATAAATTCTCTGTCCATAAAAAAGATTCTGACAGAGGTCTGAAAATCCAAAATTCTGGTGTGTTGCCTTGCACTTCAGTCCTCTACCCGTCTATCTGTGGCTCAGGGTATGGAAGTAATAGGTCTGATGGTCGCTTCCATGGACATCATTCCATTTTCTCGGTTCTATCTGAGACCTCTTCAGTTATGCGTGCTCAATGGAACGGAGACCACTCAAACCTATCTCAGAGGATAGTTCTCAACCCCCTATCAAGAGACTCTCTATCTTGGTGGATCTCGCAGGACCACATGTCTCAGGGTACTTGCTTCCTGAGACCATCCTTGGTGATTGTGACAATGGACGCCAGCCTTTTAGGCTGGGCAGCTATTTGGGGTTCCCTAAAGGCTCAGGGCCTTTCTACTCGAGAGCAGTCTTCGCTTCCCATAAACATTTTAGAGTTGAGAGCAATTTACAATGCCTTAATAGCGCCTGGCCTCAACTAGCTTTAGTCCGGTTTATCAGATTCCAATTGGACATTATCACATCGGTGGCATACATCAATAACCATGAAGGAACTCGGAGCTCCTTAACAATGAAGGAGGTGACTCGCATTCTAGAGTGGGCAGATTCTCACAATTGCCTCCTCTCTGCCATTCACATCCCAGAGGTAGACAACTGGGAAGCGGATTTTCTGAGCAGGAAGACCTTTCATCCCGGGGAGTGGGCTCTCCATCCGGAAGTATTCTCAAAGATAAGCCTCAGGTGGGGGGTTCTGGAGTTGGATCTGATGGCCCACGTATAAACGCCATGCTTGCAAAATACGGTTCAAGATCAATTGATCCACAAGCCGATTTGATAGACGCTCTGGCGGTGCCTTGGAACTTCAGTCTGGCATACCTGTTTCCCCCATTGCCCTCCTTCGAGTGATTGCTCGTATCAAACAGTAGAGGGTGTCTGTGATTCTAATAGCTCCTGCGTGGCAGGGCAGGATATGGTTCATGGATCTTATGAAGATGTCATCTCTTCCCCCTTGGAGATTGTCTCTGAGGAAGGACCACCTACTTCAGGGTCCCTTCCTTCACCCAAACCTAGATTCTCTGAAGCTGACTTGGAGATTGAACACCTAGTCTTGGCCATGCGTGGTTTTTCTGAGAAAGTCATTGATATTATGCTTCAGGCTCGTTAGCCAGTTACTCGTAAGATTTACCATAAGGTATGGCGTAAATACCTTTTTTGGTGTGAATCAAAAAAAATTCTCTTGGAGTCGAGTGAGGATTCCTCGCATTCTTTTTTTCAAGACTGAGAAGGGTCAGATGTCTGCACCGTCTATTCTTTTACACAAACATCTGGTAGATCTGCCAGATGTTGAGGCTTTTGTTCAGTCCTTGGTCAGGATCAGGCCTTTGTTTAAACCTGTTGCTCCTCCCTGGAGCCTTAGCCTTGTTCTTAAAGTTTTGCAACAGGCTCCGTTTGAGCCTATGCATTCGGTTGATTTTTAGTTTTATTTTGTCTGCTTGCAGAGTTTCTGACATTTCTGCTCTGCAGTGTGATTCCCCTTAGCTTATTTTCTTTTACAAGATATACAGAGTCCACGGGTTTCATCCTTTACTTGTGGGATATAATCCTCCTGCTAACAGGAAGTGGCAAAGAGCACCACAGCAGAGCTGCTATATAGTTCCTCCCTTAACTCCTCCCCCCAGTCATTCTCTTTGCCTATGCTAGTAATAGGAAGGGTAAAGTGATAGTGGTGATAAAATGATAGTTTTAATTTCTTCAATCAAGAGTTTATTTTTAAATGGTACCGGTGAGTACTATTTCTCTTAGGCAGCATATGGAAGAAGATTTCTGCCTTGAGATTGATGATCTTAACAGTTGTAACTAAGATCCATGTTGGTTTCCACAGTGTGCTGAGGAATGCTAGAGAAATCTTCAGTGTGAGGAACGTTTTTCATGCTACAAGCAGCATTGAGGCATGTTCAGTCATTTATTTGTGAGGAGACTGTGATATATCAGAACTGGCTGACATAGTTCCCATAGAGGGAAGGGGTAAGCAGTAATTCTGTTAAAAGAAAAAGAGGATATTACTGTGTTCCTGTGTATTATAATGCATTATGACATGGTGAGACACTGGGGCAGCCTAACGATTTTATTATCAAGCTAAAAAAGGGTTTGGCTGGTGTTTTTATCCCTTTTATGAGGGTCCACATGGCTAGTACTTCACTTCATTAAGTTTTTTTCTACCACACATGGCTATTTTGAGACCGCTTTACATGCGATTGCTGGGCTCAGCTTACATCGTAGTGGATGGGCGGGGCCTATTTTCAAGCCTCAGTTGCGCAGTTTCCTCACAAACAGGCAGCAATTTTTAGCTCCGGTTGGGCCCAAACTCTGCACTGGTGTACCGGAGTGGTTTAGAGTTTTTCCTAAGATCCCTGGGGGCAGATAGGCGCCACAGCAGAGCTGTGGCGCGGTGCTACTGATTATAAACGTTCATAAGAGTTTTTTTTTTATTAAAAACGTTAATTGTCCTTACTTGAGGTGCAACATCCAACTGCACTATAGGGCAGAATTCACAAAAAATTGTGCATATGTGTTCATTTTTAAGCAGTTTTGCAGAAATGGTGCGCTTTTTATTTTCTTAAAGGCGCAGTACCGTTTTTTGTCAAATTGTTTTGTATCAATAAATAAAGTGTTTAAAGAATTTGTGGTGATTACATAGCCTGTTCAACATGTCAATGCTCTATGTGTTCAGAAGCCATTGTGGAACCCTCTTTTACATTGTGTCCTCCTTGTTCTGAAAGGGCCTTACACTGTAAAGAACATATTTTAGGTAATGAAAGTGTGTCTCAGGATGATTCTCAGTCTGAAGAGAATCAGGATATGCCATCTAATTCTCCCCATGTGCCTCAACCTTTAACGCCCACACAAGCGACGCCAAGTACTTCTAGTGCATCTAATTCTTTTACTTTGCAAGATATGGCTGCAGTTATGTCTACTACCCTTCAGAGGTATTATCTAAACTGCCAGTCTTGCAGGGTAAACGCAGTAGGCCAGGTATTAATGTAAATACCGAACCCTCTGAGGCCTTAGTGGCTATTTCTCCAACATAGGTGTGTCCGGTCCATGGCGTCATCCTTACTTGTGGGATATTCTCTTCCCCAACAGGAAATGGCAAAGAGCCCAGCAAAGCTGGTCACATGATCCCTCCTAGGCTCCGCCTACCCCAGTCATTCTCTTTGCCGTTGTACAGGCAACATCTCCACGGAGATGGCTTAGAGTTTTTTAGTGTTTAACTGTAGTTTTTATTATTCAATCAAGAGTTTGTTATTTTGAAATAGTGCTGGTATGTACTATTTACTCAGAAACAGAAAAGAGATGAAGATTTCTGTTTGTATGAGGAAAATGATTTTAGCAACCGTCACTAAAATCCATGGCTGTTCCACACAGGACTGTTGAGAGCAATTAACTTCAGTTGGGGGAACAGTGAGCAGTCTCTTGCTGCTTGAGGTATGACACATTCTAACAAGACGATGTAATGCTGGAAGCTGTCATTTTCCCTATGGGATCCGGTAAGCCATGTTTATTAAGATCGTAAATAAGGGCTTCACAAGGGCTTATTAAGACTGTAGACTTTTTCTGGGCTAAATCGATTCATTATTAACACATATTTAGCCTTGAGGAATCATTTATTCTGGGTATTTTGATATAATAATATCGGCAGGCACTGTTTTAGACACCTTATTCTTTAGGGGCTTTCCCAAATCATAGGCAGAGCCTCATTTTCGCGCCGGTGTTGCGCACTTGTTTTTGAGAGGCATGACATGCAGTCGCATGTGAGAGGAGCTCTGATACTTAGAAAAGACTTTCTGAAGGCGTCATTTGGTATCGTATTCCCCTTTGGGCTTGGTTGGGTCTCAGCAAAGCAGATACCAGGGACTGTAAAGGGGTTAAAGTTAAAAACGGCTCCGGTTCCGTTATTTTAAGGGTTAAAGCTTCCAAATTTGCTGTGCAATACTTTTAAGGCTTTAAGACACTGTGGTGAAAATTTGGTGAATTTTGAACAATTCCTTCATGTTTTTTCGCAATTGCAGTAATAAAGTGTGTTCAGTTTAAAATTTAAAGTGACAGTAACGGTTTTATTTTAAAACGTTTTTTGTACTTTGTTATCAAGTTTATGCCTGTTTAACATGTCTGAACTGCCAGATAGACTGTGTTCTGAATGTGGGGAAGCCAGAATTCCCATTCATTTAAATAAATGTGATTTATGTGACAATGACAATGATGCCCAAGATGATTCCTCAAGTGAGGGGAGTAAGCATGGTACTGCATCATTCCCTCCTTCGTCTACACGAGTCTTGCCCACTCAGGAGGCCCCTAGTACATCTAGCGCGCCAATACTCCTTACTATGCAACAATTAACGGCTGTAATGGATAATTCTGTCAAAAACATTTTAGCCAAAATGAACACTTATCAGCGTAAGCGCGACTGCTCTGTTTTAGATACTGAAGAGCATGACGACGCTGATAATAATGGTTCTGAAGGGCCCCTAACCCAGTCTGATGGGGCCAGGGAGGTTTTGTCTGAGGGAGAAATTACTGATTCAGGGAACATTTCTCAACAAGCTGAACCTGATGTGATTACGTTTAAATTTAAGTTGGAACATCTCCGCATTCTGCTTAAGGAGGTATTATCCACTCTGGATGATTGTGACAAGTTGGTCATCCCAGAGAAACTATGTAAAATGGACAAGTTCCTAGAGGTCCCGGGGCTCCCAGAAGCTTTTCCTATACCCAAGCGGGTGGCGGACATTGTTAATAAAGAATGGGAAAGGCCCGGTATTCCTTTCGTCCCTCCCCCCATATTTAAAAAATTGTTTCCTATGGTCGACCCCAGAAAGGACTTATGGCAGACAGTCCCCAAGGTCGAGGGAGCGGTTTCCACTTTAAACAAACGCACCACTATACCCATAGAGGATAGTTGTGCTTTCAAAGATCCTATGGATAAAAAATTAGAAGGTTTACTTAAAAAGATGTTTGTTCAGCAGGGTTACCTTCTACAACCAATTTCATGCATTGTCCCTGTAGCTACAGCCGCATGTTTCTGGTTCGATGAGCTGATAAAGGCGGTCGATAGTGATTCTCCTCCTTATGAGGAGATTATGGACAGAATCAATGCTCTCAAATTGGCTAATTCTTTCACCCTAGACGCCACTTTGCAATTGGCTAGGTTAGCGGCTAAGAATTCTGGGTTTGCTATTGTGGCGCGCAGAGCGCTTTGGTTGAAATCTTGGTCAGCTGATGCGTCTTCCAAGAACAAGCTACTTAACATTCCTTTCAAGGGGAAAACGCTGTTTGGCCCTGACTTGAAAGAGATTATCTCTGATGTCACTGGGGGTAAGGGCCACGCCCTTCCTCAGGATCGGCCTTTCAAGGCAAAAAATAAACCTAATTTTCGTCCCTTTCGTAGAAATGGACCAGCCCAAAGTGCTACGTCCTCTAAGCAAGAGGGTAATACTTCTCAAGCCAAGCCAGCTTGGAGACCAATGCAAGGCTGGAACAAGGGAAAGCAGGCCAAGAAACCTGCCACTGCTACCAAGACAGCATGAAATGTTGGCCCCCGATCCGGGACCGGATCTGGTGGGGGGCAGACTCTCTCTCTTCGCTCAGGCTTGGGCAAGAGATGTTCTGGATCCTTGGGCGCTAGAAATAGTCTCCCAAGGTTATCTTCTGGAATTCAAGGGGCTTCCCCCAAGGGGGAGGTTCCACAGGTCTCAGTTGTCTTCAGACCACATAAAAAGACAGGCATTCTTACATTGTGTAGAAGACCTGTTAAAAATGGGAGTGATTCATCCTGTTCCATTAAGAGAACAAGGGATGGGGTTCTACTCCAATCTGTTCATAGTTCCCAAAAAAGAGGGAACGTTCAGACCAATCTTAGATCTCAAGATCTTAAACAAGTTTCTCAAGGTTCCATCGTTCAAGATGGAAACCATTCGAACTATTCTTCCTTCCATCCAGGAAGGTCAATTCATGACCACAGTGGATTTAAAGGATGCGTATCTACATATTCCTATCCACAAGGAACATCATCGGTTCCTAAGGTTCGCATTCCTGGACAAGCATTACCAGTTCGTGGCGCTTCCTTTCGGATTAGCCACTGCTCCAAGGATTTTCACAAAGGTACTAGGGTCCCTTCTAGCTGTGCTAAGACCAAGGGGCATTGCTGTAGTACCTTACTTGGACGACATTCTGATTCAAGCGTCGTCCCTTCCTCAAGCAAAGGCTCACACGGACATTGTTCTGGCCTTTCTCAGATCTCACGGATGGAAAGTGAACGTGGAAAAGAGTTCTCTATCTCTGTCAACAAGGGTTCCCTTCTTGGGAACAATAATAGACTCCTTAGAAATGAGGATTTTTCTGACAGAGGCCAGAAAAACAAAACTTCTAGACTCTTGTCGGATACTTCATTCCGTTCCTCTTCCTTCCATAGCGCAGTGCATGGAAGTGATCGGTTTGATGGTAGCGGCAATGGACATAGTTCCTTTTGCGCGCATTCATCTAAGACCATTACAACTGTGCATGCTCAGTCAGTGGAATGGGGACTATACAGACTTGTCTCCGAAGATACAAGTAAATCAGAGGACCAGAGACTCACTCCGTTGGTGGCTGTCCCTGGACAACCTGTCACAAGGGATGACATTCCGCAGACCGGAGTGGGTCATCGTCACGACCGACGCCAGTCTGATGGGCTGGGGCGCGGTCTGGGGATCCCTGAAAGCTCAGGGTCTTTGGTCTCGGGAAGAATCTCTTCTACCGATAAATATTCTGGAACTGAGAGCGATATTCAATGCTCTCAAGGCTTGGCCTCAGCTAGCGAGGGCCAAGTTCATACGGTTTCAATCAGACAACATGACAACTGTTGCGTACATCAACCATCAGGGGGGACCAAGGAGTTCCCTAGCGATGGAAGAAGTGACCAAAATCATTCTATGGGCGGAGTCTCACTCCTGCCACCTGTCTGCTATCCACATCCCAGGAGTGGAAAATTGGGAAGCGGATTTTCTGAGTCGTCAGACATTGCATCCGGGGGAGTGGGAACTCCATCCGGAAATCTTTGCCCAAGTCACTCAGCTGTGGGGCATTCCAGACATGGATCTGATGGCCTCTCGTCAGAACTTCAAAGTTCCTTGCTACGGGTCCAGATCCAGGGATCCCAAGGCGGCTCTAGTGGATGCACTAGTAGCACCTTGGACCTTCAAACTAGCTTATGTGTTCCCGCCGTTTCCTCTCATCCCCAGGCTGGTAGCCAGGATCAATCAGGAGAGGGCGTCGGTGATCTTGATAGCTCCTGCGTGGCCACGCAGGACTTGGTATGCAGATCTGGTGAATATGTCATCGGCTCCACCTTGGAAGCTACCTTTGAGACGAGACCTTCTTGTTCAGGGTCCGTTCGAACATCCGAATCTGGTTTCACTCCAGCTGACTGCTTGGAGATTGAACGCTTGATCTTATCGAAGCGAGGGTTCTCAGATTCTGTTATCGATACTCTTGTTCAGGCCAGAAAGCCTGTAACTAGAAAGATTTACCACAAAATTTGGAAAAAATATATCTGTTGGTGTGAATCTAAAGGATTCCCTTGGGACAAGGTTAAGATTCCTAAGATTCTATCCTTCCTTCAAGAAGGATTGGAAAAAGGATTATCTGCTAGTTCCCTGAAGGGACAGATTTCTGCCTTGTCTGTGTTACTTCACAAAAAGCTGGCAGCTGTGCCAGATGTTCAAGCCTTTGTTCAGGCTCTGGTTAGAATTAAGCCTGTTTACAAACCTTTGACTCCTCCTTGGAGTCTCAACTTAGTTCTTTCAGTTCTTCAGGGGGTTCCGTTTGAACCCTTACATTCCGTTGATATTAAGTTATTATCTTGGAAAGTTTTGTTTTTAGTTGCAATTTCTTCTGCTAGAAGAGTTTCAGAATTATCTGCTCTGCAGTGTTCTCCTCCTTATCTGGTGTTCCATGCAGATAAGGTGGTTTTACGTACTAAACCTGGTTTTCTTCCAAAAGTTGTTTCTAACAAAAACATTAACCAGGAGATTATCGTACCTTCTCTGTGTCCGAAACCAGTTTCAAAGAAGGAACGTTTGTTGCACAATTTGGATGTTGTTCGCGCTCTAAAATTCTATTTAGATGCTACAAAGGATTTTAGACAAACATCTTCCTTGTTTGTTGTTTATTCCGGTAAAAGGAGAGGTCAAAAAGCAACTTCTACCTCTCTCTCTTTTTGGATTAAAAGCATCATCAGATTGGCTTACGAGACTGCCGGACGGCAGCCTCCCGAAAGAATCACGGCTCATTCCACTAGGGCTGTGGCTTCCACATGGGCCTTCAAGAACGAGGCTTCTGTTGATCAGATATGTAGGGCAGCGACTTGGTCTTCACTGCACACTTTTACCAAATTTTACAAGTTTGATACTTTTGCTTCTTCTGAGGCTATTTTTGGGAGAAAGGTTTTGCAAGCCGTGGTGCCTTCCATTTAGGTGACCTGATTTGCTCCCTCTCTTCATCCGTGTCCTAAAGCTTTGGTATTGGTTCCCACAAGTAAGGATGACGCCGTGGACCGGACACACCTATGTTGGAGAAAACAGAATTTATGTTTACCTGATAAATTACTTTCTCCAACGGTGTGTCCGGTCCACGGCCCGCCCTGGTTTTTTTAATCAGGTCTGATAATTTATTTTCTTTAACTACAGTCACCACGGTACCATATGGTTTCTCCTATGCAAATATTCCTCCTTAACGTCGGTCGAATGACTGGGGTAGGCGGAGCCTAGGAGGGATCATGTGACCAGCTTTGCTGGGCTCTTTGCCATTTCCTGTTGGGGAAGAGAATATCCCACAAGTAAGGATGACGCCGTGGACCGGACACACCGTTGGAGAAAGTAATTTATCAGGTAAACATAAATTCTGTTTTCCGATGCACCCTCACAGTGCTCTGATTTGGGGGTCAGGGATTTTATGTCTGAGGGAGAACTTTTAGAATCAGAAAATGTTTTACCTCAGATAGATTCGGACGTCACGTCCTTTAAATTTAAACTGGAACACCTCCGCCTGTTGCTCAGGGAGGTTTTAATGACTCTGGATGATTGTGACCCTATTACAATTACCCCAGAAAAAATGTGTAAAATGGAAAAATATCTAGAGCTACCTACTTACACTGATGTTTTTTTCCGGTTCCTAAGAGACTTTCGGAAATTGTTAAGAGGGAATGGGATAGACAGGTATACCGTTTTCTCCCCCTCCTAATTTCAAGAAAATGTTTCCTATGTCTAACACCATGCAGGACTCCTGGCAATTGGTCCCTAAGGTGGAGGGAGCTATTTCTACTTTAGCTAAACGTACAACTATACCCATTGAGGACAGTTTTGCTTTTAAAGACCCTATGGATAAAAAATTAGAGGGTCTTCTAAAGAAACTATTTGTTCATCAGGGTTTTCTCTTATAGCCTATAGCCTGCATGGTTCCAGTAACTACTGCAGCTGCCTTTTGGTTTGACGCCCTGGAAGAGTCTCTGAAGGTTGAGACACCTTTAGAGGACATTTTAGACAAAATTAAGGCTCTTAAATTAGCCAATTCTTTTGACTGATGCTGCTTTTCAAATTGCAAATTAGCAGCGAAAAACACAGGCTTTGCCATTGTAGCGCGCAGAGCGTTATGGCTAAAGTCGTGGTCGGCTGACATATCGTCTAAATCTAAGCTTTTATCTTTTCCCTTCAAAGGTAAGACCCTATTCGGGCCTGAGCTGAAGGAAATAATCTCTGACATTACTAGAGGTAAGGGTCACACCCTACCTCAGGACAAGTCCCTCAAGAGTCAATAAAATAATTTTCGTTCCTTCGAAATTTTGAAGGAGTATCCTCTGCTTCCTCTTCCTCCACTTAGCAGGAAGGGAACTTTGCTCAATCCAAGTCGGTCTGGAGACCTAACCAGGCCTGGAATAAGGGTAAACAAGCCAAAAAGCCCACTGCTGCTACCAAGGCAGCATGAAGGGGCAGCCCCCGATCTGGGACCGGATCTAGTAGAGCACAGACTCTTTCTTTGCTCAGGCTTGGGCAAGGGATGTACAGGATCCCTGGGCATTGGAAATTGTGACCCAGGGGTACCAGTTGGAATTCAAGGATTTCCTCCCAAAGGGGGAGATTTCATCTTTCACGGTTGTCTGTAGACCAGATAAAAAGAGAGGCGTTCTTACGCTGTGTAAAAGACCTCTACACCATGGGTGTAATTTGCCCAGTTCCAGATCTGGAACAGGGGCAGGGGTTCTATTCAAATCTATTCGTGGTTCCCAAAAAAGAGGGAACTTTCAGACCAATTTTAGATCTCAAATGTCTAAACAAGTTTCTCAGAGTCCCATCGTTCAAGATGGAGACCATTCGTACAATTTTTCCAATGATCCAGGAGGGTCAATACATGACCACGGTGGACCTGAAGGATGCGTACCTTTTCACATTCCTATCCACTAGGATCATCATCAATTCCTGCGATTTGCATTTCAGGACAAACATTATCAGTTTGTGGCCCTTCCCTTCGGGTTGGTCACAACGCCCAGGATCTTCACAAAGGTTCTAGGGTCTCTTCTAGCGGTTCTCAGGCCGCGAGGCATAGCGGTGTTGTCCTATCTGGACGATATCTTGATCCAGGCGTCAATTTATCATCTGTCCAAATCTCACACGGACATTGTGTTGTCATTTCTAAGAACTCATGGTTGAAAGTGAATGTAGAAAAGAGTTCACTAGTTCCACAGACAAGAGTTCCATTCCTGGGAAATCTGATAGACTCTGTAAACATGAAAATATTTCTGACAGAGGTCAGATAATCAAAGATTCTAAATTTTTGCCGGGCTCTGCAGTCCATTCATCGGCCATCAGTGGCTCAGTGTATGAAAGTCATTGGACTAATGGTAGCAGCAATGGATATCATCCCGTTTGCTCACTTTCATCTCAGACCACTACATCTGTGCATGCTCAGTTAGTGGAATAGGGATTATGCAAATGTATCTCCTCAGATAAATCTGGACCAAGAGACAAGAGACTCTCTTCGGTGGTGGTTGTCACAGGACCATCTGTCCCAAGGGATGTGTTTCCGCAGGCCATCTTGGGTAATAGTAATGACGGACGCCAGCCTCCTGGGCTGGGGTGCAGTCTGGAATTCCCTGAAGGCTCAGGGTGTGTGGACTCAGGTGGAGTCTCAATTGCCAATCAATATTCTGGAACTGAGAGCGATATTCAATGCACTGCTGGAGTGGCCTCAGTTGGCTTCGGCCAAATTCATAAGATTCCAGTCGGACATTATCACGACGGTGGCATATATCAATCATCAGAGGGAACAAGGAGTTCTCTAGCGATGATCAAAGATAATCTCACTCTTACCATCTGTCTGTGATCTATATCCCAGGAGTAGAAAACTGGGAAGCGGATTTTCTAAGTCGTCAGACTTTTCATCCGGGGAGTGGGAACTCCATCCGGAGGTGTTTGCAACCTTGATTCATCAATGGGGCACACCGGAATTGGATCTGATGGCATCTCGACAGAATGCCAAACTTCCACGTTACGGGTCCAGGTCAAGGGATCCCCAGGCTGTACTGATGGATGCTCTAGCAGTACCTTGGTCGTTTAACCTGGCTTATGTGTTTCCACTTTTTTTTCTCTCTCCTTCCTCGTGTGGTTGCCAGAATCAAACAGGAGAGGGCTTCAGTAATTCTAATAGCGCCTGCGTGGCCACGCAGGACCTTGTGTGCAGATCTAGTGGACATGTCGTCTCTGCCCACGTGGAGACTGCCATTGAGAAAGGACCTTCTTATTCAAGGTCCGTTCCAACATCCAAATCTAAC